>NW_022639665.1:279399-352873 GCF_010583005.1 Odontomachus brunneus | reverse complement strand
TATATATATATATATATATATATATATATATATATATATATATATATATATATACACAATATATACACCGATATCAAATCACAATGGAGTCTGACTGTTTTAGACAGATATTTAAAATATTCCCAAGCCAAAATCATTAACTATTAGATAGATTGCAAAAACTATTCCTAGAATGATTGAAATAAGTTTGATTATCGAAACGTTATATGAAATGTCCCAGTTCTTGAGACTTTAATTTATACTGACAGGTTCTCTGAGCAATTTAATTAGAGTTGATTTTTCCTCGACGGAAACTCTGAGGTAGTAATAGTTTCTGAGATACAAACGATCGAAAAAGTGAAGCTTTCCGCAAACTGAACTTCGAACGGCCCCCCAATGGATAACGAAATTATTTTCCTCTGCCGATTTCAAATGGACTTTAACAGAATTTTGTTCTTTGAACCTTAGCTAGAATTTATATATATCGTGCTGAAGATTGAAAGTCGCTATGAATAATAACCTCCCTCGATGAGGATGAATTTTCGATGAGGATGAATTAATTCTAAATTGCTCATTAAACCTGTCGGTATAAATTAATAACGCGAGAATTGGGTCACTCTGCAATGCTACCCTTACTCTGATGTCATTTCATTATGCATCATCTGCTATACATAATACAAATCTGCTATTACAATGTATAGCAACACACTAAATCTACTATACATAATATAAATCTGTTATTATAGAAATTATTAGTATATTCGCGGAGATTTTGTAACTGCTCCGTCGCAGCGAACGTCCCGAAAATGTTATATTCCGTTGGCAGATATAATGCGACAAACAGTCCCATGTTAGAACCGCGAGTATTTTATTCCCCGGAGGAATCCGCTATTGTCACAATCGCTTTTTCTCTTCCTTTTTTTAACACAGATTTCATTACGCGTTTTATAAATATCGAGAGCGTGGTTTTAATTTCCAACATATCGGCGTATGTATCTTTTATAAGATTTCAATAACATTCAGCACTTTATCATTTACCATATCTACTCTCCTATATTAACTGTGTTATAATCGCGAATGGTACCAGCGTTTTCGAAACACTTCTCGAGGAATTGTTTCAATTGCGCCACAACAAGCAAGCGATGTGCAAGTGCTGCGATAAGCACCACCTTGCACATTCCGCATTTAGGACCTCAATTCCAAACGCATGACACCATTACCAAATATGGTAATGTTCTTGTCGCCAGGCACCCCCTCCGACAAGTCTAAAACAATACTATAAAAAAGCGGAGAGACCACTCGCGTCAGGCTTAACATCTCGGTCTCTCGCCGCGACATCCGCGTCATACGTGACTTACGCGCGGTACGCATATTAACTTATAAGTACGGGAGTTGTAACTAAAACACATACAAGTGTATTTATTCAAATAAACCTTTATATATATATAATACTACAAAAGGTAGTCTAAACTCTACTACATTTTCTCCACCGCCACACACCCTGCCGCACCCGCATCACCGATCTCGAACTTTCCTTCGTGTCCCGGCAACACGGGCACGACAACTGTTTAGCGAATTATTCAGCATCACTGGTATTGAAATTCAAACTCGAGCACGCATTTCAAGATTAAAAGTAAAAGCGAAGTGAATGGAAATGGACGCGGCGGTGTAGTAGTATCTGCGTTCACCTACCTCCGAAAATTGCGAGTAACGCGATTTTTTTTGCGTTTACGAGTCGCGCTTGTGTGCGATAGCAATGGCCATCATAACCGTTAACTGATATCGTCCCACGGTGGAGTGTATTTTGCGCGCAAATTTCGTTTCAATCCGCAATCGCAAATTGTAATACGTCGTCTAGCGCCGATAGATTTATCTTCGTGCCGCGATAACGCTCGCGTGTGAACACGCCTCCCGCACACCCTGTGTACAAGGAAATATTCCAATAATGCAAGGGAAATATCCCAATGTTTATACAGCTTATTCGGTTCATTCGTCTTCTATACTTTTGTAGACGCTGCCGTGGAAACTAATCCGGGGCTGGGTTTAATTTCGTTGGATCGTTCGTTTTCTATCGCCAGCAAAACGGTCACGTTTTACAAGCGGAAAAAGCACGAAGTGAATTACGCGCACGGTTTCGACAAATTTCGAAACGATATGGATCTATCGTCTACATAAATACACATGTATTTCAATATAGGCGCGGTAAATTTGTTAAAAAAGTAAAAAAAAAAAGAAAAAAAACGGAAAGGAACGGCCGTCATATGACACGAACGGTCGTCATGTGACGGTTATACTAGAAGGAGGAAGCGGAAAGAGTAGAGAAAGGAGATCGAAGATTATAGCATCCGAATTGTCTCTCAGGAGAGAAGAGAGAAAGAGAACAACTCCGTTGTATCCGCCGCGATTGAACGCAAACAAATGATAAGCGCCTCTTAATAAAAATATTAATCGGTGAGAAAATCCGAGTTTCTTCTCGTCTCACGATTCAATTATACTTTGAGAGTTACTCATAGATGAAATCGCTACGAAGACTAGGAAGACGGGAAGCAATGGAGCGATAAGAGAGCACGGCGAAGTGGTCCAATAAGCAACTACAGATTCTATGAATCTCTCTCTCTCTCTCTCTCTCTCTCTCTCTCTCTCTCTCTCTCTCTCTCTCTCTCTCTCTCTCTGTTTCGATACTATTGTTCTCGGAAGTAACGAGAAACTGAGCGTTCGTATGACCATTCAGCGGATCCTCATGATCATTTTCCCCTTCTGGCGATCGGATTTGTAAGTGTTATCCGCTTCGTAATCCATGCATAATGAATCCCGCGCGGACTGCTGCTACTTCTGCTACTGCTGCTGCTGCTGCGTCGGATGCACTGTTCGGGTCGTAATTAAAAAAGAAGAAAAAAAAGAAACAAATAGAAAAACAGGTGAACGCGCGAGAGAAACATTACTTATGTAATCTTCAACTTTGCGGGATTGGACGCGGCGCTAATTGAAAGCTCGAATTAAATCTCGAGCGAGTCCGCTGGATATTAATTGAAAAGTATAATTCGTCGAAACCGTCATGAGAGCGCGCTCGGCTCGCTGAATGAATTCCCGACTGTCGATGCCTCGAATCGTCGCCGATGCAGTCGGCAGATGCGCGATGCGCGCCGTGTACATGCTCTCGGAATAGAATGTTCTTCACGTAATAACGAACTAACTGCATTATTCCACGGCAACGTGATTTAATATCTTGGCACAACTGTACCTTGCCAGGAACGCAAAGACAATCCCATTACAATGCGCCTGGCAAGTTCCAGTTTCATGTATCAAGGTGGGACAATGGGATCGAGGATTTCGCGAGATCTTTATGTACTGGTACCGGCAAAATTCCCGTTGCATCTTGCAGTCTTGCCGTCTGCTGCCGTTCTCTCCTCTCTCTCTCTCTCCCTCTCTCTCTCTCTTTCTCTCTCTCGCTTTCACGAGAAGCCACGATGGTATCTCCTTTGGTTCCTCGGACGCGAGTTCGAGCTCGCGCGCGCACGCCCGGGTACACGGGACATTAAAAGCGCGCGAGCAACGTACGGCTTGGCTAAATTTATCCGCGAAATACTGAACATTCCCTCGTCGCGGCGTCGGAAAACGCCGTCTGTATGTACGTCGCCCGGTCGTTCGTTGGCGGTGGCCGTTTATAGGGCTCGCCACCGCCGCGTTATTATCGCAGGTCGAGAGTTACGAGCGCCGGACCGGCGTTCATGCACCCCATTGTCGAGCCTCGGCCAAGCCAGACGACCTCGCCTTCGAGCGACAGCTACGGCTGGAAGTTTCGCGAGGTCTGGATCGGAAATAATCTCTGTCGCGGGGTGCTGAGCCTCGAAACCGAGTGTTGAAACCGGCGAGAGTTCAATTCTCGGCTAGCTGTTGGAGGCTGGCATGCGCGCGCGCGCATGTTATCGTTACTTTCGCGCGCGTGTGTGTGTGTGTATAGTTGAATATAATTTTGTCCAGAAAAATGGGGGAAAAGGAGAGCGGGTCTTATCGTTGATTTTCGCAAGACACGAAAGGGAACTCTACAGAAGCAGCCGCCAGCGACCCTCGAGAGAGCACTCTCCGAGGCTTCTCGTGTGGCGGCGACCCTCTGGCCCGGGTTTTGCCAAGCCTTCAAAAACACGGGGGGCCTTCCTCCTTATTATATTAAATTGAATACCAAAGATTCCTCGCGCGCATTCGCACCGTATCGATCGTGGATGGGTTGGCCACGCTTGGGCGACGCGCGTCCCCCGAATCGGCCGCGATTTGACGATGGTCGCGATAAGTCTCGACAAATTGTTCGGGTAAGTTTACCCGGGGCTCGCGAATCTGTCCGGGCAGCGACGCGGTTCCGCGTTATATCCTCGCTGGAGACCGACACTTCCGCGTGCACTTGTCATCGTCACCTCTTCTTTACGCCACGGGCACGGACGCGGGGATTTTTATCGCGGGGGTTCTTTTCTTTCCGCGAAAGCGGACTGAATGAGCTCCGGCCAGCTCTTCATGGCGTGTCTCGGATCCGTTAAATAGACGGAGAGGAGTGCACGGCGCGGATATACGCGTGGCCGCAAATATTTGCCAAGCGCTTTTGTGGAGTCGTCGTACGCGAGGTAGTTTCTGCTCCCGGACGACGAGGAGGAGAAGGAGGGGGAGGGGGAGTGGGAGAGAGAGTGTCCGTTTGCCTTCGAGTAATCACCGTATCTCATCGTTCGATCGATCGAGATAGGTAGGAAACGCCACGGCGCGATTCGGCTCGAGTGTGTCCGACGAGTTCCGCATAGTGATGCGGGAAAGGTATCGTCAGCCACTTTATTGATATCGATCGTCACTTAAGCTCCTCCATCATATCGAAGTCGCGAGAGAGAGTAACGTAATAGTTTCCAGTTCCCCCAGCCAGTTTGATTTCTTTTTCTCTCGCTACCTTCTACGTAGTAAAGCTTTCACGTGCGTGTTAGTCGCGAGGAGGGTACTTTTCGTCATGGAAGGAACACTTCCTCGACCTTCTCCTTCTGCACTATCACGGCCGAAACTTCCTCTACGATATGCGTCCTTCTTAGGGTATGAATAATGAACGAGATGTCGATACCTTTCTCTGGATGCTGCATCCGCTGATGCCGCGTCCGGTTCCACCCTTGCGAGCGACGCAGAGAGCGGCGAAAAAAGAGAGATGCACAAGAGGTCGGGAGAGTGGGGGAGGGTAGATGAGAGGGTGGGGCGGCATACGACACTCGAGAGAATCGTTTCTCCTGGCGGATACGGGGTATACGCATTAAAGGCATTTTGATATTATGCAAATGCGATTAAGCGCGCACGGAAGGTAACATGGCGCGCGAGCGGCTTTGTCGTTCCCCACGGTCTCCTCTCGGGATACTTTCGGAAGAACGTCGCCGTGGCGCACCGTTATCGGCCGTATTCCACGGTGAACGCCTCGCGAAACGCGTCGCTCGGCAACGACAGAGAAAGAGAGAAAGAGAGAATATGAAATCGCTGCTTTGATCCGCGCGAGTCATTGCGCGCGAGTCATGCTGTCACGACGATCTGTCTGGTGCCTCATTGAACACAGGCGGAGTCAGCATCTCTAGAAGATAGAGTTTCTTTGGATCTTTTTTCACTGGTTCAGCTCGCAGGTCCCTCAAAATGGCGGAGCCAATCACAGTGATTCATTATATTATGAAAAGTTAGCAACTCACTTACTGGTTTCATTCTTTTGTAAAAGAGTATAAGTTTTCACTTTTATTTTGTGCTTTTTTCTCTCTCTCTCTTTTTTTAAAGTAAATTGCTATTGCTTATATATTAATCTTTATTATGGTGTTTGTGATACTAACAACTTTAAATATCAAATTTTATTGTAATTATAGTACAAAATAATGAAAAAGAAACTTTGTAACGTATCACTTGACACTCACAACGCACTTCGCCGACACGAATCATCGTGTCTATGCACAAATAAGCTATTTTAAAGAGCAAGTGGCCAGACTCTATCTTCTAGGGACTCTAGATTATAGGCGTTCTTTTGCTACGCTCGACGCTCAGAATTTTATTCCTCCATTAGTCTCCTCGACGCTATTTTCCTTGCTTTCCTAGGTCGTTTAACAAAAGATCGTTGCGATTGACCTGTACTCAAGTTTCAAAGAGAGCTCATCTTTCTTGTTTCGTGTGTAATTAATTCTACGCATAATTTCAGACACAACATTAGCGACATGCTTTGAGACGGTTCTTCTAACTTGAATCTTTTTTTCCTTTTTGAAAATAAGCTTTGGATTACAAAGGCGTCACTCTCTAAAGTAATATTGCGCGATATATACTGTATTTTTAATTGTTAGTTTCTTTCTGGGAAATAACGTCGCTCTTAGGAACATCGCATATTCGCGATCGAAGCATCGCATTGTAAACAACATATTGTAGCTATAACTGACAGCCTTTCAGTCAGCTGTATTGGCCAACAATTACCGGCAATGTAAACGGGTTTCCAGCAGCCAACAAGTGCTGGTCGACTCTGTCGGCCAACGAAGTTTTGAACCCAGTTTGGAACGAAATTCTTTATCGGCTAACTTTGTTAGGGATCAATGTAAATAGCGTTCAGGCGAACGCGAACGTCGGGATGTGAGCAGAGTTTCTAGTAACTATACAGGTTGTCCCATAGCCGATAGAGCTCTAGAAGTAAAACAAATTTCTCAATGAAAACATGATACGTGCGACGGTGATGAATTTTCAACGATCGTCGAAACGGGGCGCGCGGTCAGGTTACATAAAAATCGCACGGTTTTATCATCTGGATGCGCCACACGTGCAGGAATTACGCGACAGTCACAATAGACACCTATTATAACCGTAGAACCTTAATGAAGACGTAGATATGTAATATCGAGTCGTAGCCCCACTTAACATTCTACGAGCTTTTCTGTTTTCCGCGCTAATGAAGCCGCAACGATTAACATTTCGGAATAACGCGCCAGCGTGTGTGCGCAGTCGAACCGTACCCGCGGAAACCTTTCACGGTAGTGGCGACGGGGGCGGCGGCGGCGAGTGCGTCACTTCGAATTTACCCGGGGAAAATATTATATGTATATGTACCGGAAGTGAATACCGTAAGCACGCGGACATAATGCGTCCGTATCGATCAATGGTGACATTATGGGACGCGTAGGATATTAGAATACTTCGCATAACGCGGGGTTTATACGGAACGTCCCTGTACGCCTCCGCATACGAAACGCCGGCATTCCATCGATGCCGAAATGTACCTATTACGACGACCACGAGCCCACAGCTGGCGGCCGCAGCCACGGAGAGCCGGCGAGTCGCGGGTCGAACGTGACCTAACCAGAAGCTAACCCGGGGTTGAAACGGCCAGCGTCGAAATAAACCTCGCGCCGGTGCGCGCGCGTTATCGCACTTAACTGTATGTAACCTCGATTGTGTACAATATGAAAATCTTGCGGCGGAATCGGAGCAGAAGCTGTGCGCGCGCGTCTGCTTTAAATACAGTATGATATTTAAGTGCACGGCACCTTATAATTTATGGGCGTGCTTCGCTGCTTCACCAAAATCCATATTTGCCGGTCATGAGAAGAAGAAGGAAAGAAACAATTTATCGGGTCGAGGCGAGCGATTTCCTACCTAACTCGAATTATATCCCATGGCCGTGATCAGGTTGATTTCACACGGAGAAAATATTGTAATAATATTGTAATAAAAATTACAATGTAATTTTAGTAGTTCGGAAATAGATTGGTACTATTACGAAAATTATAATAAAGTATAGTAAAAATAAACATTAATATGATAACTCTTATGATCATTTTTACTATGTTTTATTTCTGTAATAGTGGCAGTCTATTTTCGAGGCTAGTAAAGTTAGACTAATAAAGTCTGATAGTTTAGTCAAAAGTGTAATAAGTAAAATTTAATTGAAAGGATTATATTTAATAGCAGCAATTGTTCCCATTATTGATGCAACTTGCAAATAGAAACATAAGGCGCATGGAAGCCATTAATTCCATCGCCACAAATGCTAAGAAATGGGTTTGGTACAGCGTATAACGAATTTATGTACTCTAGATTTTGCAGTGAAGTGGAAGTGAATTTTTTACTAAAAATCAGTGAATATTTGCTGATTATCGGTGAAATATTACATTTATTTCATTCAACCAGAAACATTTTTACCAATTTTCTTTAAGAAAGAGAGAGAGAGGACAAAACTCGATAACATCACCTTATGCAAAACAGATAACTTATTGGGATTAACCTAATCGGGAATGATTAGAGCTAAATTTCTAATCAGGTTTTGACGTACACTTTCCGTCGTTAGAAGGCGGCACCTTCGATTTGTCCGAGTCAATTAGAGAAGTGAAACGGCGATACATCATATACAGTCCGCTATATCCGTTTGATATTATTACATATTAATATCACCAATGAGAGCGGATGTATTTTGCAGCAGAAAAATATTATGTAATAGAATACACACGATTATTAACAGGGTATTAACTCGTTAATGAAATATGAAATTCGAACTACAGTTTCAATGTATGTTCGGCAAATATAAGCCCGGTCACGCGAAGCTCATTACCGGTCGAAATAAAATTCGTAGAGAGTATTTGAGCTAACGGGATATACAGGAAACCCGGCGCGCGAATGCGCGCGCGTCGCGAGGCCGGCGCGACCATTTACACGGAAATAAATTACAGGCTTCGTTACGAACCGAGCTGCTGCGGCCGCGCGTCTTAAAATACGACGCAACACATGCCGAACCGTTAGATCGTAACTTCGCACGTGCGGAGGGACCCGCGATAGAGAAAGAGGGAGATAGAAAGACAGAGACAGAAGACGAGAGTGGATACTCTGACCTAGCGTTGCGGTTGCGAGTCAAATCGAATCGTTTGCCCGCTCGCCGTCGCTATATACATCGCGTATACCTGTGCATTCCCTGTATACCCAATAACAAAAATAGATAACGAGCATACGTATTGTCAACAAATTAATTGCCGATACGTACGGAACGGGTTGCGATCTAACCGACAAACTTTTCCCGGCATGTTTCCGCCGGATTATTCTGGACCAAAAACGTCAGATACACCGTGGATCCATTTCCACCTGTTATCGAGGTAAACGAACTGTAAAAGATATTCAGAGAGTATACCCAATATGTGTGTGCGAGCGTGCATGTGTGTGTTCTGGGCGCGATAGCACGCGTGTTTAACTTAGGCGAGCTCCACGTCGGAGCAAAGGTAAGTTGAGAGAGAATGCCGCGCCGCGCCAGGTCGCGCAACACAGTACGACGCCGCGCCGCGTCGCGCTACGCGGCAGCACGGGGTTGCATAAAGTCGAGGCAATAAAAATAGTTGTAAAAGTCAGGCGTTACGGGCGCGTATCTCGGCTCAATTTATGCTAATAGAGTTGGCCCGGTCTGGTTGAAGATGCATTACGTTTATCGCGCCGTGCACGCTCCGTGGCCGCGTCGCGCCGCGCGAAGTCACCCAGGATGTGGAGACGCGCACGAAGCCGCGAGGGGGTTACTGCACGCTCCGCTCCGCCGTCTTCAGCTCCGGCTGAATCGATCTGTGCCCTGTTCTAAACAGCAAACTCACTTTCACTTCGTTTCCGCGTCGACTTTTCTTCGGAGCTCATTCACTTCAAGAACTTAAAGTTATATAAAAATTTTGTGTAATATTTATCGTAGTAGAACGCATTCAGAACTGAGATTTCATGCGACTTGTCTACACCCCGCGTGCGCGCGCGTTCCTGAGAAATTTAATATCGAATATCGCAATCGTACACACATAATCCGATAAAAGCAATACAGGTGACTATTATTTCAGTGTAGAAAATGATATGCAAATAAGCAAGTTATCGTTACAAATGTTACGTATCAGGAAACGCGGCATGGAAGAAAGAATCGTATTTACTACGCCGTTTTTTTGTGTAATAGTCGATTGTAGGCAAGGAAACTGCTGTTTCACGCTTTGAATAGCATTGTACTGAGTGAAACGCGCGACAAGGTAGTATCATGAGATTAGCTTCAAGTTAACATTTATTATTTCGATAGCGAAATACATAAAATCGCGTAATTTTAAATAATGAATTTATGAGTACACAGAGAGAACGATTTATTGATTCAAATAAGTGTTTCTTTGGAATAGTCCAAACGAATTATTTGGTTGACACAACAAAAATTCTTGGAACAAAATTTCTTTGGAACTAAGCCGCAAATAAATATTTATCTGTTTATTTGATTCAACCAAATCGTTCTCTCTGTGTAGCTCTCTTGATATATATCACTGAAAATATACCCCTTAAGTGTCCTGAGAATACACACCTGATGAATAAACTTCTCGATCGGATGCGACTGACCGCCATTTTTCTCAAATTCGTCATAAAAGTGTCAACGCTCTCTTGGAGATGACGAGAGACTTTAGGAAAGCATATCAATGCATTAGTTCACAAATGTAAACGACTTTGTTTAAAAACAGACGTTTAAAAACGTGATCTACTTCCTGTGTGATAAAGCTATAAAATTCAAATGCTTCCTGAAAAGTCCACTCATGCAGCTCCACTCATGCAGCTGAAAAGTCCACTAATGCATTAGTTCACAGATTTAAGTGACTTTATTTAAAAACAAGCCAGAAACCTGATCAAAACGTTCCGTGTTATAAAGTTTATAAACATTCAAATGCTTCCTCAAGTCTTGTTATTAGCACTCACACAGAGAGAACTACGAACTAATGCATTAGTTCACAGATCCAAGTGTTTAAAAACAGACCAAAAAACGTGGTGTACGTTTCCGACTAAAAATGTGGTCAAAACGTTCCGTGTTATAAACATCCATATATACTTCTCCTAAAGTGTCTTTTTATTGGCACTCAACACATTTGCGAATTAATGCACACAATATTGTGTGTGAACGCGATTAAAGCTCATCTGACTTTAGAATTTTTTGTGAAGTGAAATGTCTCGTGATTCGCGAAATTGAATTTTCAGTTACGAAATTGCATTTAGCGGTTGATTTTTCCTTTCATTTTTGGTGTAAACGGTACTTCCATTGATTTTACTGTCGCTATTATCACGCCGATATCTTTTATTTATTAGTTACTTTATATCTTTTCGTATTTCAAGCCCGTTAATCTCTATCCATTACAGATGATTACATCAATTTCATTTTACCTTAACACTCTTCGTAATTATTCTAATTGCTCAGTTAGCTCGTTATTATTTTGTTATTATTGCGTATTTATTTCTGTCTGCATCATCATCGCTTAATCAATGTGTAATCACCGTTTCGTTTAAACAGGCGTGTGCCGGTTATAGAGCAGTGATTCCCAACACATTTTCGCCCGCTTCTGACGTGCAATTTTCATCGAGAATTATCGCGTGTTGTAAAACTCTTTCACTTTAAAGGATAAAAAGAGGGGCGCGTAATATTACGTCGTCGTGTTAAAGAAGACGTCTAAACTTAAAGAAACGCTATTAAGATACTTTTAACACAAAAGTTCGGAAAGGTTTGCGAACCGTTGTTGAGTAACTTTACATATTCCCTCTAGTATATTAAACAACTCTTCCCACCCGTGGTCTATACGTCGGTCCATTTGCGCGTTATAGCAAACTAGAACAAACTAACTGACTTGTGCAGCACTATACCACGAGAAACACTAATTCGTTCAGGGAAAAAAAAGCATTGTCACGTACAATGAGATTTGCTATCTAAGCGAGACAGCACTGAGACGTTATTATAAAAGAACAGTTGTTGATGACAATAGTTTGCTCTGGTTTTCTCGAAAGATAACGGGTCGCGCGCCACGTGAATACGTGAGATACCGATGAGGCCGTTAACTAGACATAACTGGAGGGGAAGAACTTGTTTCGTAAACTGAACTCGTTTGTCTGCGAAAGAGAGTCTTCGGGAAAAAGCAACTAACGTGCACCGCTTGTCCTCGCAATTGTACGCTAAGTACGTTTTCAACCCGGTCCAGCAACTTACTGCTAAGAAGTCGCGGACGCCAAGTTCGCAGCAAGCTATTATTTATCGATCCGCTTCGAGAAGCGGCGAACGTTTCTTGTTTATTTCAGCCGAGTCAACAAATCCGCGAGAGTCCATCAGCTTCGCCGGCGCGCGCTGAAGTAACCGGCGAATATTTATGCCGCGTATTCGTCGTGATGTCTCCCGCAAAACCGAACATTCACGATATCAGCCAGACGACATTCCGCGTACAAAGTTCGATTTCCCCTTTCCTTCCGCACAGATGGAATTGAATATCTTCGGATTAAAATACGGCTCGATACGCAGAATTAAGAAGAACCGTAGAGAGAGACAGGAATAAAGTGAGAGAAAGAGAGAGAAAGAGAGAGAGAGGGGGGAGGGATTGCCTGGACGAGCGTTTTCGTAGCGATCTGTTTCCGCACTGTGAGCGATTTTTGCAAGAAGGAAGATCCGCCGCGCGCGTCCGTAGTGCGGTTCAGTGACCGTCGTTCAATCTCCAGGCAAATTGAATTTTTTCGGAGATCAAAGAACGCGGTACATAGCCGGCACAGGCGAGATGAAGGAAGGGAAATATCCGTCCTTTAGGCTTATAGGACGGACGTTCCTCCTTTATGCGGGAGGCAACGTCTTGTGGATGCACTGGAAGGACGCGAACGCCGCCAAACTTTCAAGTCGACGATTTTACACAAACGTAGCCTCTTCTATCGTGGCGGCTGTATATACACCCGTCTACCACCATCGCCACCACCCTCCACCCGCGATCACGGCACTTGACAGGGACAATGAAATCGCTCTTAAAGATTTCCGTGTAAAAATCGACGCGGAAAGCGGCAGATGTGCAGTAATATCTGCCTCGAGTATTGTGAAACATTCGATCTCTGGATTGCCGCGGCAATCGCGCTGCGAGTTCGTGTCGATTTGCGTCGTTCAGGCGATTTTATAAAGCGTAGTCTATGTTTATTAAACACAGTATCCCTCAGGGGGACAAATCAAAATTGTTCGCGATTTTATTTCTCTTGGCCATCAAAATATACGCGCGTGCATACACACACAGATACGCGCGCGTACGCATAGCCGCTTTTCACATGGTTTTAATAGTAATCGTTACGCTTTGGCATCTCATCGAAAAATGAACGACTCTGTACGGCACGTGCGCGCACGCACACATTCGCACGCACGTTCGTACGATCGCAGTTTGACGATTTGGCTCAACTGTTCCCTGAAAAGAGTACAAAAAAACGGACGGTAGAGCGCCACGATTAGAATTTCCCTCACGCAGAAAAGGGAGCGAGCTGATATCCGAACGTATCGTTTTCATTCCGCGTTTGGCGGCTCGTTGCACAGTCCGTGCGCGCTATTTCTCGTTACATATTTCGACGGACTCTAGGCGCGCACGTATTCGTTCCCTATTTCGGAGCTCGAATCAAATAACGTTCGATACCTGATATCCCATTGAATACTGTGCACGGCACCACCTTCCGATGTTGATACCGTCGTCACTATTGTGAGCGCACCTGCCTGCCTGCCTGCTTGCCTGCCGACGAAGATGCGGGAAAAGAGCAAAGCGAGATGTAGCCGGGTAGATTTGCGGGCGGGACGACGTCGCGCGACACAGGAAATTGCCGTAGTTCACAACAACAATGATGTGAGAGATCGAATCGCTCGGTGGTCGTCATGGAACTCACGGAAAATTAACCCGTTAAAACTCAACCGGCAACTTTACTCACTGCAACATATTATTTCTTTTTTTCTTTTTCTCTCTCTCTCTTTCTTTCTCTTTTTCTCTTTCATCGCTCACCGTGCCACAGTCGACGAAAAATCGTGACATTTTTAGTTGCCCAACATCCTAAAAGTCGTCAGGAATTTGTTCATCCAGACTATTCTATGGTAAACTGAGTGAATTCGAAATATCCAACAGTTCGACAAAATTTCGTTCCATCGACAAATCCGAGAGACATCGCGAATTTGAATGAATCAATATTAGAACATCCAAAGACCATTGTAGTTTTAAAATGATCGGAATTAGACAATTTTACTAGACTAAGCTAATCTCATTTTTCATTCTTTCCTTCGTAAAAATTCTCACATTTGGGAGGGAATGGCCAAATCATACCTCATCGATTTCTTTATTATTACTGAATATGAACGACATCTAACGGTAAAAGGATGAGAGCGATGAGAAATATAAACAAAACATTTTCAGATCACATCTTGTTTCGTGCGTGTGTTGCAAACACTCAGAAAAATCGATTGATGAAACACAATTTCAACTGATTTCTAGATTAGACAGCTAATTTCTTTTGCGCATCAATGGTATTTGGGAACAGAATGCGGAAAAAGAAGTTTGATTTCATTTGATTTGTTATCCAAATTTCCGATGAAGTGTAAACGAGTCAGAAAATTCCAGCTGAAGCTACTAGAGTTCTGTTTAAGTCAACAAGATTTCCGATTATCTCGAACAGAAGTCTGGTCATTTCAACCGGAATTCTCTGGTCCGTTCATATTTTACCAGAAATTGCTTGATGTAACCAAACTCGTTTTCCCCGTGAACCGGGAGAAGGCCGTGTGATGTGTGGCCGCTAGCATTAACGAAATTACCCACGGATCCGATCTTATCGTACACCTCGGCGACGTTAAAGCCGGCGATTTTTCTTAACGAGAGGGGGGGAGGGAGCGGGAAAGAGTTGCGCGAGTTTGACGCTGCGTCGGTCGTGCCGTCCGCGGATAAATCCACGAACTAACAGAACGCGCCGCAAACTTGTTCGTGATAAAAACTTATCGCGCCGCCACGGCACAGCGCACACAAGTAAGTTGTTACCGAAATTCGGCGGTCTCGCGGAATTTCCTATGCCGCCGGCTGGGCGGCGGCGGCGGCAGCAGCCTCCGAATCCCAAACCGAAACCCCAAGAGAAGCTCGTCCAAGTACCGTGCAATTTGTAAAAGTGCATCGGCGCGCGAGTCCATCGTCCAAATGAAAAGCGAGTGCTACGTGGCGCGAGACTGCGCGCCCTTGCGCGCCGCGTTACCCTTCCACCGTCGTCTTTTACACCACCGACTGCCGCTTCTTCGGCGGTACGGACCGAGCTAATTAAGGAACACCTTTCACGTCGAAGCTAATATACTCCGAGCAGATCGAAGGCGGCGAACTAAGCGCAGTCGAGAGATACGGCACGTGTTCGTACAATTTGTTAAGTAACAACGGACGCCGTTTAATGCCGTCCGTTTTAACCTCTCCCGAGTGGAAATGTAACTAACCGAATCAAAAGCTAATAGCCAGTAGGCTTGATGAAATTTTCTAGCCCATTACGCACTAATTCGTCGCTAGTTGATTGTTCACTGAAATATAGAAGCGGACTTATGATACGGCCGTTAGTTTAGCCATTACATATCAAATGTGATAGAATATAAATGGCGCCGTTTATTCTAAAACACATAATCAAATTGTTGTATCACCACTAGCATTTTTAAATTAGGTAGCAAATTGAAGTTACGTTACTCTCATAAAAATCTCATAGAAGCGGAATTGAGCCTTGCCTTAATAGCTAACAACTACTTATTGTTTTTCATCTCGTAATTCTAATTCCGTTTGTTTAATCTCATCAGCTAACTTGTTTATCCAACCATTGAGAGAGGTGAGCGTTACATTGTTTAGTAATGATGTTAGATGCAAATTTACTTTCTCGTGCCTATACATCGACGAAGTTCAATTTCTACTACGGCTGATTTACGTGTGCGTGCAAGCTTGTGAATAAAAATTTTGTTTGTTAAACATTAATTGCCTATAGGTAAGCGGAAGACCGTTGCGCCTTTCTTGATACACGGTTAAAATATTATAGTTTTTGTTTTTATGCAAATTCTTTCCAATTTTACTATGTTTTTAATAGGAATGGATTGTTAGTAAAATCTATCTTATTAAGCAATATAGCAGATTTCATCATGTTGATTCGAACAGAATTCTAGTAATTTTAGTCGGAATATTTTTAGCTCGTTCACATTTCACTGAAAATTTGGATAACGCAAACTATTTTAGCGTTCCATTCCTAAATATCAGTACATGCGCAAAAGAAACATAGCAAGTTCATAGCACATTTTAACTCTTGAAATGTATTCACATGTAAAATGAAAAGATAATGGAATGTAGCAGAATGTCGATTTATTCCTCGGTTACAAAATTTCATGGTAATTTTTATAATATAAAAAATATATTTATATATATAGAGTATGACATTCTCTTCGTACATGAAAGTTTAAATTTGACATTGTTAGAGAATCATAAGTGCGTAATTGAAGCAGTTTGTTCGGGACAGAATATTACAAGATTAATTTATTATTAAAATAATTTAGTATAAAGGGTTAGTCGTGGACGTGGGAGGGAAGAGGAGGGGAGAATCGATTTACTGCGTACGTTGTAAGTCCGAAAGATATTCGGTACGCGCGTTTGACGTCAACTCTCTCTGTCAGATATTATTATTTTTACATAAAAGTTTAAATATCCCTACCAACAACTGCGTTTGGCTCTTATTTACCGTCTTCTCTTACTTGGTTCAATATTTGTATTTAAAAACCAAGTAAATCTAGAGAGCAATAAAAATATCCAATATTAGGTAAGTTTTCGGGGATTGCTGGTTTTGTTTTAAACTTGGAGAAAAATATGCTTTCTTAATTTTTAAAGAATAACACGATTTAAACGTTTATTTTAACCATACATTTATCGCTAAAAGTAATCTTACATCTACCGATTTTATATGTGAAATATATAAACATGAAAGAATGATTAGATTAGAAAGAATGATTAGATTAGGTTACATTTAGCTCGGATTATAAGTTGGAATATAATTTGGGTACGTTTATTCTTGCAAATGTCACTCCGATCGTTTTAAGAAAACGACTTTTAATATTAAAAGTTATTACAGAAAGATGGGTTAAATATTACATGTACCAATTTATGTAAGTGCAAATGTATAGGACAAAGAATTTATACATGAGGAAGGTTACCGCTTATGTATCTTTACGACGGCGAATCGCGACATCAGAGAGATGTTATATTAATGTCGTTAAGGAACATCCCTCTTGATGAATCCGTTCCAAGTAAATCGAAGATGGCTTATCTCGCGGACTTAGAAAATGAGATGTCCGTTCGACGACGACAATTTGCAAAATTATATCCAGCATTTTTTATATAAATTATACAAAAAATCATACAAAAAATCTTACTGTAAATGGAAAGCAAGTATATACTTTGAAGTATACAGTCAATGTATTCTTTATTGAAATGCTGTACTTGTAATTGATGCTATAAGTATAGCGCTGCAATCAGTGAAACCCCGCTGAAAGAATCAGTTAATAGCAGCTATTGTTTCCATCATTGGTGCAATTTGCAAACACAGACAGTGCCATCGCACGCAAAGCGCATAAAAGCTGTTAATTCCATCGCCGCAGAGAATTGCATTTGAGCAACATATAACGAATTTGTATACTACAGTTTTTACAGTAAAATCGTGTTTTCATTGATTAAAATTGGTCAAAATTGGTGAGATATAAAATGGGGTAACGGAGTGTGTTTTCAGTAGAAATCAATGAACGCTCGCCGATTATCGGTGGAATATTCTTTTTGTTGATCCAGCCAACATATTCACCGATTCACTTTAAGAGAGCAGACATGCAATTAAGAGTCACCGTATGCGCATAACGTATTCGGAAATCACGAGTATCCGGCAATTCGAGGATAGATAAGACATCGACGATGGACAAGTCGACGATAAATAAGAGACAAAGTTGTCACGATTATTCTCAGGAATCACAAACTATATTATTGCTTAGAACAATCATCTTCTTTGCGCGACCTTCCAGCACGCGGAGGCAATTTCCAATTCGTCATTGTCGTACGGCACGATACGACGGGATTCGATCGTGACCTATCACCTGTTAATGAGTGGGTGCGCGATGCCATTGTTCCTCGAGTGACGCTCGATGCGGAGGACGCGATAACAAGTGTCGACTGATGTCGACTGATGACGGGGCACGGGAGGATATAAAACGGACAAAAGCGACGAAACAGAAAGAGAGAGAGAGAGAGAGAGAGAGAGAGAGAGAGAGAGAGAAAAAAAAGAACGCGGCAACGAGACGACTTTGTAATCGCGCATTTCCTCCGACGATGCCATTAACCTAACCGGGCCGTTCTCACGGGCCGTTAATACCGCGGACTCGCAGAGTATACACAGACTATGCGCTATTTAATGCCGCGCGGAGGAAGGAAGCTATTGCGGGGACGCGACGCACAAACGTTGACCCTCGCTCTCGAAAACGCTCCCGTCCAAGGGAGGCCAAGATACTCATCTCGCGTCTGGAATTAGTTTATTAATAGCTCGGCGCGAAAAATAAGCGTGCGCTATTCGCACGGAAGACGTTTATTTGTGCTTACACTGTCGCGATCTGTACGCGTTTGTGGATGAGCGTTGCGATCGATCGGCTGGAAAAGTGGAGTCGAAACTTCTCCTCTCGTCCGTGAATTTTCTTAGGTATTCAGTAAATCATGAAACGCTCCCCATCGACAAGCGACGCATTTTTTCTCGGAGAAGAAAGACTTTGAGTTTACTTTCAGCTCGATTGACTGATGCACGTAAACTTCGCAGCAACTCCGAGGCACGTATTAATAGTTACTCGAAAATAACCTTAGGTAAGATACTCGGATTTTAGCTTAAAGTTGAGTGTGAGAGTTTTTCAGTTAAAATGCGATTATAAGTTCAATATCACATATATTGTATGATTCAAATGAAAGATTCAAGTCAGACTCAAGTCATTTAAATTCAGATCTGAGTATTTCACGTAAGGCAAGTTTCAAGCAACAACTGTTAGCACGGACTCAAGTATATTAATCATGAAATTCAGTAACGTTGAGTTCCTTATGACTGATCAGGCTACGTAGAATTGCGAAATATAAATACAAAGAAAATGCAAAAACAAAATCTCCCGAAATAATGTCATGTTAAATTTAATATGAAAATCTGAATATAACTTTTAATAAATTCGTCGCTGCATCGATACAATAAAAAATTCCATTATAAAAAAATTTCCATTTTTACAGTATAAAAAATGTGCGTGATGTAAATTTAATAATTTAATTTATTCATCAAAATTCAGTATATTCATAAAAAGAATTGAGAAATGTCCATTAAGAGAATTGTGAAGTTTCCATTATCGATTGCTTCGCATCGTGATAATCATGAAAGTCTATCTGGGTAGATCTGATCGGCCGACATGATCGAATCGCAGATCAGAGAACGGACGTCGGATCTATCGGGCTTCCTAACCAGCGATCGCGTGTTGATCGTCGAGATGATCGTGTGGAAACCTGTTCCCTTTAAACGTCGTCGCAATGATCCCCACGGGTGTTTATCATCGTCACTGGACGAGTACACGAGTAGTAATTTCGCGAGACGATGGTCTCGCGAGTTTCATCTTTCCTTCGTCCGCCTGTCGGACGGCCGGGCGAGTTTCGCACGGCCAGCAAAACTAAATTTTCCGGTCGGTCGACGAGAAATTCCTCGAGATACTGCGGACGCGGCGGACAGATAAATCAATTCGGAAATTCGCCAAAATCTCTTAAACTTTGACGAACGTGTGTATCGCCGCGACGCGCTCGAGCGTCTCCGTGTTCGCGACGATGTTTTCCGAATTTCGTCTCGCGAAAACGGGGACGAGCAAAAATAAGTATTTCTGCGAGGAATTTAAGCACGTAAAAAGAAGAATCTCTATTTGCGCACACAACGCTCGTATTGCGAATACAACACACACACACACATACACACATACAAATATACACATACAGCCAAAGAGTCGAGAGACTGCGAAATCTCGCGACTCTCCAATTTCACAGATGATACGAGCTGCCGGATAAATGGAGTACCGACATTCGATTTCGAGACCAACGACTACGACGACGATGACGTCGTTTCGCGCGCGAATTGCTCCACGCACATTTTACGAATCAAAAATATCGACAGCGGCGTTATCTCGCTAATTATTTTTGAATCGTTCCTTGGGCGAGGGAGATCGCGCTAATGCCATATCCTTTTAATTAGGCGCGGCTAACTCGGGCGCATCCGTCTTCGCTTTCACCCTTTCTCCATCAATCACTTATCGCGGATCCAGTGATCTCGGCTCCGTCTAATCGCACACCGCAAACGACACCGGGCCCAAATTACCGGCGTCGCCCTTGCGCGCGTCCATAGATAACTATATCGCTTAACGAGGCTAGTCGACCAGATCTAGTTTCTAATCCGGATGCCGCTCGTGTTCCATTGACCGCGACGTTATTGGCTCTCTAAAGGCTCGACCATTCCTCGTAATTTCCATTAAGTCCGCACCGACACGCTTATTTTCGCAAACGGAACGAGAGAGTGCTTCCGCCGGACTAATTGCTTCCAAGGGAATCAGAGGTAAAAAGGGACCAGCGAGTTTTAAAATACGTGTAAAATTTTGCATACTTTATTGGTCTCGCCGTTCCTAATCACTGAATCACACATTGATAAAGATCGTTTTCAATCTCAGATCTTCTTGGGAAAATCGCCTTGCGGTTTTCGATTTCTGCACATTACGCTCTGTTCACGTATTACTTTCATTTTATTGACGAGAAAATAATTCCTTTGGTTTTACAAACATTGCCAACTTACATTAGAGTAAATAGCTATTAAGTTAAAAAACAAATAGTTTCAATTCAATCATTTTGCTCTATCAAGAACAGATCTATCAAGGTGATCCTGGACCTATATGTGATAAATATGAGTGCAATCTGATCAGCCATAAGGGATTCAACGTTGCTGAATTTCGTAATTTAATACACTTAAAGTTGCTGTAAAGTTCACATCAGTCTATCAGCGTATTTAATGACTGTCAAGGGAATAACATACCCAGATAGACAAGTGTACGTAAATTTGATAGCAACTTTGCTAATCGATTTGTAAAGGTTGCATCCTTTGTAAGTGATGCGTATGATATTCATATTCATCACAAAGAGAGCGACAAAATAGAGATATGGAAGAAAAACTAAAAAGATTAACAAAATGTGTTTTGAAAATACACATGTGGGATATCAACTTGATTTCTGTGAAATGAAGCTTATTTCTGTGAAATTTATATCCCTTTATATCTCGTAAATAAATTTTCAAGTGTTTTCTGCTCAGTGTAGTTTTCAGAATATTTTACAAGTATTCTCAACAGTATTGCCAGTCCTGGTATAATTGTACCAAATTCATTGCAAATTAATGGTTCGTAATAGCGTCTTTGATCTTTTGCTACCAGAATATCGCGCTGCTCGAGAGAGGTTATATATTTGTAATTATATTTGTGATTATACCAGCAATGTGGTATATGGTAGCTCGACAAGTGAATTCTTTTTTTTCTGGCAACACTGATGCTCAAACAATCTGAAGTGTTGAAATGATCTTTCATACAAATATCTTATTTGAAAATGGCAGACAAGAATTTTTGGCATGCGTTTCCTCGTTTCTGACGTCATCAATCCTGTGTTCCGCGGCTTTAGTGGACTATTGAATATTATGAAGAATATATTCGACTGCATTTCACCGCGGAGAAAATGCAATCGAACATTTCCTTTTCGAGAAACAATTGCTGTATGTAAAAGCGATCTCGTGCCGATTTCCTCTCGATACCTCTCGCGATGCTCGTCTCCGAGAGAGAATACGAAGACACGCTTAGCTTACGTCAAATATCGAAGTTACGGCTCTCCGGGCGGAAATCTATACGGCTGGTGAACCGCGAGCCACAATAGTCTGTAAACGCGATGGTATCACCACGCGTCATAGGGTAGATGAGACAACGTCTATCTTCACTTTCCTCTCTTCTTTTCTTTTCTTTCTTTCTTCCTTTCTTCCTTCCTTCCTTCTTTCCTGCCACCCTCGTTGTATTTACGTTGCGATATCCGGCAGTTTGATCAGGCCACCTCCGATGTCAAAACTGTCGACGGAAAAACAAACCATATCTGCGCCGTTCGAGTTTAATGTACTATGCTGACATCGCTGTCCAAGAACGCGATTATCGCGAGCGGGAAGAGCAAGTCATTCGCCTTTGGAACTCACGGATTTCTTATACACACACACACACACACACATTGAATGAAGATGTTTCCCCGAGATATTTTTTCACTCGCGATAGCTTTTTTCTCTCGCCTCTCTCTCTTCTTTCTTTTAATTGCTGTGTCATTACAAATGGGACAATATGGAAAATTATTTTCATTGCGTTTCGTAAAAGGAGAATGTCAGTGTGTTAAATGGGCTAATTCGCTCGATCACCTTTCCAATCTAATCCATCTAATTCACAGCACACGCCCACTTTGCACATAGGCGCAAACATAATCAGATGTAAACTGGGATGATATCCGGGAATGATGAAGTAATTTGATATTATGCATGGTCATTAATCGTGTTGTTCATTTATACTGCATAAAACGGAAATGGATATTTCCAAGCGAACAAATGGTTGAAATGCAATTGACTGCTATTGTTTAGATATCTCCAGTAATGTTTCGCTTTAAATGTCACGAGATAATGTATACGGCTTTTAATGACCCACTCGATGAATGTATCGGCCGGCTCGCTCGCTCGCTCGCACGCGTTCCATGTACTTTCTCCCGGCTACAAAATCGTCTACGCACTCGTTCAGGATTGTTCGCTTTTTAAATAATTTCCAGCGTAGCCCGCGGTTCCGTCGGAGCCAAGTCTTCATGTTGAGTATAACAGTGCGTGGAGAACTGACGTAACTTTTAATTAGCGCGACAGCCCGTGATAAATACCTATGGGGAAGCGACGAAAATACGTGATGGATGCGGGAGAGGTGAAAAGAAGTATCGTCGCAAGACTCGGAATGCTACTCGAACAAACAGCGTGTTGCATAATTCAAAAATCGCGCGCGATCGAATCGCTTCGAACGCGAGATCGTCGCGAAATTTGAATCTGCAATCGCGTTTCGCTGAAACTTGGTTATGTCGGGATTATTTCGAAGACTTTGTATTTTTGCAAGCAGATAATGCTTGTATTCTCTCTCTCTTTCCCCTCCTCTCTCTCTCACATACACATACGTACTAGTTCGCTTGAATAAACTACATGACCAACGAATAACTGCTATTTCGACACGCTACGTCAGAAATTTACATGGAATCTCAAACTATCTCCACCTCTACACTCGTATTTACCTATTGTATTATTGTCATAATGTTATAAATATGACATTATATAATAAGCCTGATAATATAACATAATAATTTGTATATTTGATATCCCCGTCATAGATACACTGCGCATATACAATTATAAGCGTATAATTATATTTTGTCTCTAGTTTCCGAAATTCTCTCTCTCTTTCTCTCTCTCAGAGAGAGAGAGAGAGAGAGAGAGAGAGAGAGAGAGAGAGAGAGAGAGATGTGTTACGCGTAGTAAAATTTTATTTTCGCAACAGTGTTGTTTTTGTTTTCGATATTTATTAAATGTGTACAAAATCCTTGTCATTCCAAGTTGCATTGCTAGTTAGCGCTCGGTACATCCTGTGTATCGCGTAGCAGCGGTTTCTATGAACCCCAATTAACAAGCCGCACGCCTATCAGGAACACTCCTCCACCGGAGAATTAACCGCGTACTCTCGTACCGTAGGACCACCCCTTTGCCCGACCCCGACGTTCTCTCACTCCCTCCCTCTCTCTCTTTCTCTCTCTCTCTCTCTCTTCCTCTCGCTCGCTCGCTTTTGTTATTATTGCTCACACACACCGTGTTGTAGGCCTGAGCGGAGGCGCGAAAGGTTAACACCGGCGCCGCTTGAGAAATAGGTGCGCGGTTAACTTTTATCAGATCGGCCGATCTAGGGATGTTTTCGTGTTTGAGGACTCCAGACGTCGAAGATCATAAATAGGAGATCCTAGAGAAACAATCTACGAGCACCTTGACACGCCCTTCCTAAATATCTCGCACCTCTTGACGCGCCCTTTTTCCGGGTCCTGCCAAACTTAATATTTGTAAAGGCGACGGCAAAGTTATTCTCCAGAATGAAAAGTCGGACGTTAAGATTGAAGCGCTCTTCGTCGTTCAGGTCCTTTCACATGTAAGAGAAAAAGCGACAGACCTCATACTTTGTTCGCGTCTTCGCTATCTTTGTTGCTAATCCAAAGTACGAAAATACTCGTACTGCGGAACCTGTATAGCTGTGAAGTTCGTGGGTGTATCAGCGTGCTCCATTCCGTCAGCGAACATAACTCTCTGATAAAACTGATACAGAAGCGAAGATAGTGGAAGAGGAGGAGCGCATGCACAATATTGTTGGATTTGTCTCGGCGGACGTTTAGAAGGTGAGGGAAACGGAATTAAAGCACGGTCTCTGAGATTTCATCGTACACGAGGACCGGACGCAGATAATTTGATCGCGACGCGACTTATCCGACTAATTGCGAGTTCCGTTTGGTAGTGCTGTGCGACAAGAAGGCTGGAAATAACACTCGACGTCCGACCGTTCCTGCGCTAACCTCCTTCCGCAATACTCGAAGGAAATCACCGCCTGAGACTTTAATTCCTCGATTATCCTACATTGCCCCGTTAGAGGATATTGCTGGCGTTATGCAGGTTACTACGGGATAGCTTCTAACCCGCTTGTACAGCTTTTCCTTGGCGCGCTCGCGCAGGGTCGTGTATGTTCGGGTCGATGCTTGCGGCACGACCCCGTCCCAAGGATTAAGGAAACCTCCGTGAATGAGACACACTTGCCGAATTATCCACTCACTTCTCTCGGGCGACCAAAAAATTTACGCGCCCGTCGTAAATTTTTTGCGCGCAACAGTTGAAACAGTTAATTAGTGACGAACGCATGGGCTCGCTGCAATAATGGTCCATTGTTTGAAAGTCGGTGACCCACATCTCTCGTGCTCGCTATTTATCATGGTATGCATCATTTTCGGAACGACTATTCGCGGACTACGCCAGGGATTTCCAAAAAATATTATATGAAACGAAGGGGCTAAAAGAGCGCACCACGGACAACACGCCGTGTAACTTGAAAAATGTTTCGCCATTCATTTCCCTTCTCTTCTCTCGCGGAAATTCCGCGCGTCTCTTCTCAGACCATCTGAGCCTGACGTCGGCCGCGGGATGGCCCGCGATAAAAGAACGCGTTCGATTTTTGCGCAGCAAAGTGAAAATCTAATCGCGCGAAGCCGAGTAACGCTCTGTGTACATGGGAAAAAATATCTCAGTTTGCGCAACTGAATAGGGACCAGATGAAAATTCGCCGACGTGAAGCGATATCGCTGTTACTGCAACTGAAAACATTTGTCAGAACCTTCAGCTACATTCAAACTTGGTTGCGATAATTGAGAACAATTGACTGAGCGAAAACCTACAGGATTGTCTCCCGATTGGAAATTTATCCTATGGTTCGGATCACAGGATCCCAATCATTTATCCCAATCATTTATCGTTTTGTACACAAAGTGATACCATCTGATTTATTAGCAAGGTCTTAATAATAATATAGTCCTTTTGGAAGAGGTACTCAGACCGAGGTTTATTGTATCGCAATGAGTTCATAATCCAAAGGGATTAATTTAATATTGAAAATAACTTAAGACAAAAGGTTGATTTGACACAGAAGATTGATTTATCGTGTACATGGCAAGTCCGAAAAATATTCAGCGCGCGTGTTGTCAGATATATATTATTATTCTCCCATATAAAAAAAGTCTAAAATCTAAAAAAGTCTTTGTATTTGCACCAACGACCGCGAGCTCTTATTTACTGTCTTTTCTTACGGAGTTCCCCTAATCACACATTAATAATCCTTAATGTATATATGTATAAAATAGAATGTTTGTCTGTTTGTTCTCTATATAAACCCTTTGGCCGATTTGGACTAAATTTCGCATAGTTGTTCTCTAGGATTCTGCAGAAAATATAAGCTACACGAAGCCTGGACACCTCACTCCCTCTGCCTGATTTCATCCCCTTGACACTTTGTGACAACTCGGGCAAGTTGAGTAGTTCAAGCTAGTTATTAATAAAGTCCTGATTGCCATGCTGTGCTACATGATTTATCAGAACCCGATATTATTGTCTTATCCGAAACAAACAACTGAGGACCATGGGGTAAACTTCTAATCGAACTTCTGCAATCGAATTTTTTTACCGGTCTCTATTTTTAACAGGCAACGAAAAATTCAATCACGTTAACGCGGCTGTTTTCTTTTAATTGAGAAAAAAAAAGATATTAATTTCGCTCTATCACGATTTTTCGTTTGTCCTAAGACTGCGTATCTTGCGCTTCAACGAACGAATCATTTGTGCCATTTTTTTACTATATATTTTTCCACGAGATATCGCTTTTGAGCGCGGGATGTCTCGAATGTCGGCATTCTCGCTCTATGCACAATTCGCCCTACAGGTAGGAGGCTGGTCCTACTCTTGGGGACTCGGTATCTCGTACGCATACAGCCAAGCGATTACCCGCGGCAGTGTCCGCGTTTCCGGTACCGCCGGCACTCGCGCCGTTCTTTTTTCTCATTCCCTGTTCGCGTAATGGAAACGTTTGGGCGCAACGGTTCGGTTCTATCTTCGCCGATTCGGATTGAATTGCCTTTCTGGTTATCGTCGGTATTACTATCGCGGCCGTTATCTCTGTCCTCTTTCTTTATCTCGCAGTTTCACCCTCTCGCTCCGTCCATGCGTCGTTGGCGAGGTGCCTCGTTGCTAGGTTTTCAGGAAATATCCTAACGCACGTAAGCCTCGGCCGGGGAGGCCATACGACGCACACAGAAGACCCACAAGATGACGGAACATCAACGAGCACCGCGATACGACGAAGCGCATGGGTTAGACGGAATGTAAACGCGAGTGTTTCGAGGATCACGTGGCCGATTCTTCCCCCTTCTCTGCCCCACCCCTCATTATGCGAATGTCGGTCGCGTTGCCATTGACGCGAGCGTTAAGCAGAATGCAACGAGCGAATGTCGGGAGATGGATGTCGGCTCGGAGAGGTACAGAACGCGGAAAGAGGCGCGCTAGGTCGCCGGTGTGACCCGTCGACGTTTTCCCCTCGACTCGGCGACACCGGCGGCTGTTCGCAAGGGCATTTTTCGAAGCACCGTGTGCGCAATTTCGCTGACACGCGGCTGTCCACGCTCGCGCGCGCATTGTCAGCGTCTTGTTAATCCTCCCGCATCGTCAATCTTGTCTCTCCCGCTGGTCCTTTCTCTCGCAGCCGACCGCGGCGCAGCTTCCAGCGCTCCTCTCGAAAACACGACACGAAGGCTGATCCCGTGCCTCCTGCTCGGAGGCGCGGCATCGTTCGCTTGAGAAAAACTGGGAGACATAGGAGAAGAGTCGCGAGAGCAACGGCGAGGAAACGACGACTGTACGTGTGCCGGTTGCCGTGACATCGTCGTACTTGACCGAGATACCGATACACATAGCAACCGTACACACGGCACTCTTGAACCTCGCATGGGCGTTCCGGCCTCGATACGCGCTCGCGAAACGCCGAGAGCCGCGCAACGAATACGTAACAACGCGAAATTCCGAACTAAAAGTCCCCTCGGCGAGCCGCCGTCACCCCCGCCACGACGACGCAGTGCGGAACGCGAAATATGCGAGAGTATAAAACTGTGCGTGTGCGATTTTTCGCTTTCTTCCAGCGCGAGCTGCATTTTCCGCCCCGTTATTACGCGCGGGGTCGATGGGGACTGAATTTATTTCAAC
The DNA here is from genome assembly GCF_010583005.1 of Odontomachus brunneus. Classification (NCBI taxonomy): domain Eukaryota; kingdom Metazoa; phylum Arthropoda; class Insecta; order Hymenoptera; family Formicidae; genus Odontomachus; species Odontomachus brunneus. The sequence continues at coordinate 325,168 of NW_022639665.1, read as the reverse complement.
ATACACACCGGTAATCAATTATACAGGCGAATATAATGATACGTACACATAATATTCAATATTTGTACGGGATACATTACATTTGATATTGCGTTTAATGTTACTCGAGCTGTTGTTCGATATTATAAAATACCACTTGCATATCGTGCTCTATGTATCCGTTAAGCTACACTTCGCCATGTTGCTTCGAGCATGGTTGATGATGACTTTCGACCATTACGACGGGGGAATATCGAGAAGCGGAAGGATATGATTTAGTACGGAGAAAACAGCAGAGATAATAGCATTTTGCTTAAATATGATTGCAGCAACACAATATTCATGTTATCTTTCGCCCGCGCATACAAAAGGGTTATAAAAACTGTAGTACTCTGACGGAGTGTGCTTTTTACATTGGTATTTTTGACTGCTTGCCCCGGTTTAGATGTCGATGGTAGAATCATAACGAAGTAAATGCCAACGATAATTTTTCGGACATTCCGACTTGATAATGACTAGATTTTTCATTGATATACAAAGATAGATCACTGCTGCACACACGACAGATCCGTCTTCGCGTCAATATGTAACACTATGTTACAAATTTTAACCAATTGTATTTTTATCACGAATTGTTCTGTAAATTGTAAGTAAATTGGACTGAACACAAATGTATGCTCAAAAACTGCCCATTGCGTTAGGTTCCTGAAAAAATAAGGTTAAAATCCTCCCAAAAACACGTTCCTGGACATTTTCATAAATTCGTAACACATGAACTAGGTGTGCCGGCAACTTTGAGAGGGTCTGAAATTGAAGCTTGAACCTTTGTCTTTATTTTAAGAAGTCGGAAATTTAAAATGCAACTTCGTGGAAACCGTCCTCATGCCATGCTGGGTCTGCAATTTTCAATTTTGAATGTTTGACGCTAAACTTAGAATCAGCGACCGCGAAAACTCTTCTATTAAGACCCATTGTAACCTCTTCTTTCTCTCTGTCTTGTCCGTAACTAAAATGTAATCAGAATCTCATTTTGCAGGATACAGAATTTTTTTATTTGGTGTTGTTTTTGCAATTCCAACTTCTCTTCCAGTGTGGTATATGCGACATAGATGAATGGAATATTTTTTTTCTGTAATTTTTATTATTTCCTGAGGCTAACCCAGAAATTTCTTGCGTGAAATATAATTTGAAATATTATTTTGTTGTATAAATTTACGATGATGCTTTACCATTCACGAGGGTGATTTGTACGAAATTGTGCTTTAAGTTTCCAACTCTTTAAATTGAAGACAAAGGTTGAAGTTTCAATTTCAGAATTTTTCAAAGCTGCTAGCATGTCTGGTTCATGCGTGACGAAATGATGATGGCGAAATAAAAATGGCCAAAACGCGTTTTTCGGAGTTTAAACCTCTGTTCTCCTGGAGGAATTTGACAATTCCTAAGAACTATGGCTGCGGGAACTGTACAGATGAGCAAAAGCTATTGCAACGTTTATTTAACGTCTTGAATTCGCGTAAATTTCTCCTCTAACCACAGAGTGTGGTCGTAGCAATCATAGCAGCCTCCTCCGTGAATGAATGAATTTCCGCTAAGGACGTCACGAAGGTGAAACAAAGAAAAGCGTCGACGAGAAGAGTAGTTAAGGAAGAGGAGGCCGGGAGGGATGAAGGAGGATCTTTGGTAAATCGCATCCATTACCATGCCGCGCATCGCCATTCGGCGACCGTGCGGGTAATATTTCCACGAAATCGAAAATACATGTATTCATGTAGTCCGACGGGTATTCTTGGACGTCGTCTACGACGAGCAGCGACTCAGTCCAAGAGCGATAATGTTCTGGAATGAGGCGTCCTCGCGCATAATCGGCGGCTGGTTTTCATTTCGAGGCGATGCACGTTGTGGCGCGCTTAATTGGCGCGCGCGAGGGCGTCGTTTCGTTCGTTCGTCCATTCGTCCGCGGCAGAAAACCGGCGTATGCTAATAAGTTGAAGCACAGAGACGGGAAAGCTCGCTTAGCACGTTAATTTACGTTTTAATTTCCCCGGGCTCTCTCCACTCCCTTTTCTTCCCGTCGAACTTGTCCGCCCGCATCACCCCACCGCGACCCCCTTCTGTCGCGAGGGAGATACGTCTATCTCGCGCTAATGACGGTCGCGTGTAATTGTCAATAACGTGATTGCCAATAACTTAATTATTCCACTATATGTGGACGCGCGCCGGCAGCGCGCTCGGTGCTGTAAATCGATCAGGCATCGGCCCTCTCGAGTGCTAGAACGAATAACTTCCGTCGGTTCATACGGGAAATCGTCAAGTACGGGGCTGGGATATTCGCGTGTTGCACGTTCTCAATGATCTCGACGATTTCAGGCAGCCGTGCGTAAAATATTTCGTTACGATGGCGTCCATCTTGCGCTCCTTCTTGTGACTGCGTCGCAGATGTGCGAAATAAACTTTGAACGATATTTCTCAATATTGTCACGTTACACGTCAAACAAAAAAGAAAAAGAAGTTCCATCGCTCAAAAACGTCACGGGCCACTCTTTGACCCATTTCCGTCAATATTAGTCAGAGTTAATTGAAGTTTAACCGAGTCTGTCTCCTCCCCCTCCCCCTGCATACTTCCTCTCTCCTGTCGCCCGACTAAAAATACACAAAGAGACTGAGAATCAGTTAAATTACAATTAGCTCTAATTAACTTTTGATGCAGCGAAATCTAGGCCGAGGCTGCGTGGTTGCGCGAGACCGGAATGTAAGCTTCGAATATCAAGAAACTCGAGTCGCGAAAGAGAACCTGATTCTCGCGATCAACAAATGCTAGCGATTTAAACAGTTTGATGATTGATACAAGCATGTATCGTCAAAAATTGGCGGTACACGTTGAAATAAAAACCCTACGTAATTATAAGGGATATAAGTACTTTCAAAGGGACATAAGCACGTACAAAAGAGAAGATAGTACCGCCAAATTAGGTCTTCAATTGTCAGAACTTACACGATACAATGACGTACTAGATATTGGACCATCCCAAGTCGACAACCGACTAGCCACCATTCATGTTCCGACCGCGCTAAGACGTTGCTTAACCTGATGATGGAGCGGTGTCCAACGTTTCCGACGATGTTCTGGTGACTTATGCTTATATAATGTATCCTTATATGGCGATCTTCCGCTACCGTGTTGGCGGTATATTTGTAACGCCAGGTACACTATATACATATATCAGAATATGTACGGGAAGCTTTGTACCTCCTAAACAAAAATATCATGAATTGTACCTCCAATCGAATCACTATATATATATTATTATTATTATCTCGTGCATCTCGTGCAGATATATCGGGAAAAATACTTCTTATCAACGAGTAATTTAAAATGTTTTCATTTAGAAATTAATACTTTGAATTTGGAAGTACATGACTAAAAATGTAGACATATAATATCGGCAATTCTAGAAGAAATCGTTGTTATAATAACTAAGATTATTCTAAAATTATTCTAGAAGCCCCGAGTCAAAGTTTTGATTCTACTTTCAGTCTCACTATTCCATTTAACATTTATTTTGATATTCTGAAATCTATGTCAATCTCTTATAATTCTATTTAACCTATCCGAGTCGAAATTTTGATCCTACTTTCAGCCTCACTATCCCACATTCAACACTTTGATATTCTGAACACTTTGATATTTTGATATTCTGAAATCTATCTATGGTGAAGTAACTAAAGAAAGTGAAAAGGGAAATTTCGGAAAACATCATCAGAATCAAAGTAGGAGTAAATTATATAATTAGAATTAAATCTACTCTGCTATGTGTATACCTTAGCTCATACTACGTTATAGAATTCGAAGTTTAACATAGGGCCAAAATTTCGACTCGCGGAGGCAGCTCTATATAAAACCCCGACGATAGAATCAATCGCCTATCAGTTACCGCTTATGAATTTATGTTGCTTACGAAAGACGAATGTGACGCTTGCCTGATCCAAACTATTAAGATTGTCGAAATATACTTTCGATTATTAAATTAAATTGTTGGTGTATGTGAAGCGATCCTATCTCTTTCCATCGATCGGAAGAGAGTGACCCAACGACCGGAAGCACACATTCTCCTCGCCTTCAAGAGAAAAATTTACCATCCTGACTGAATGGACTAGAATAATGACGTACTGATTGTGTGAGACGATATCGTGCAGAGTTCCGAGATTCGTCAATCGTCGTGAGTTTTCCGTTTCAACACGTTTCATTTCCTGCCGTTTGTTCAGACTCTCGAGGTGTTCTCATAGCAGGTAAATAGTTAAAGGTCGAACGTTAAGCAGAGACTTTAGTCTCGCCTTTAGACATCTTCTTAGAACTTTGGTCCTCTGTTCCTCACGGTGCGCGCATATTGTTCGCATGTTTTACTCGTTTGATCTCGAGAGTTTTCGAGGACCGAAGACAGCTTAGCACACTCGGGCTGCGCAAGCTTCGCAGGACAGACGGGAGCAAAACGACCGTCCGTCCGAGGCGAACAAAGCGTCCGTTCATCGAGCCCTCCGGCAATGGCCACCTCGTCCGATGGTAAATAATCCGGCGGTAATAAATCTGGCAACAAACACGCAAAAGAAAATAACCCCGTTCTTTCTTCTCCACGGTCTCCGCGTCTCGCGTTCCGGTCAGTTTTCAAAGAAACCCGCCAATATCCAATATGGAGATTGAATATCGCGAATGCCTAAGCGAGAAAGAAAGAGAGAGAGAAAGAACGTTTGAGTTAGCTTCTCGCAGCAACGACGGAGGAACATCGTTAACGCGAAGCAGACCTCTCACACAATTCAACTTGTAACGCGCATACTTATGTACTGACTAAAGAGTGGAGGCACCCAGGAGAATATACTTGATCTTTCTCGCACGCGTGCGCTGTGTTTTCAAAGACGCAGAAAATCACAAGGGAGGAAGCGCGAGAAGCAGTTTCGAGCAGAGCCTTGAAAAGAGGAAGAAAGAAAAGAAATATTACAGCTCGAAATGATTGTTTCCGTAGTTTAAGTCCTATTAAAATATTTTACGACGGTGATTCCTCCCCGCAAAAAAAAAAAAAGAGAGAAATTGCGCCAATCTGGGCGCGCACAGATGTATTCGATAATACTCGCCGCGAGAGACCAGAACTACGCCCGCCTAACGATCTCTCGAGGTGTCAGCCGCCGCGTTTCGTTCTCCTTTTAACCGGAGCGAGTACTAAAAGTGAGGGAACAACGGGCTGGACAAAAATCGTCCCGTCGAGTTTATCTTCACGATAAAAGTTTACCTTTCGTTAGACGAAAGTGCCTCGGTTTCAGAAGGCACTTACGTGCCGTGTATCCCGCGCCGCTTCTTGCGCGCTCCCCTCTCTCTCCCTTTCTCTTTCCCTCTGTCCAACCCCATGATTCGCGAGAAAGTACGGTGGACGATACGTTCCCCACGGAAAAGCGAACAAAACCCGCGGACCAAACTCCTGGGACGGATAGGTCCTCCCGTCTCTCGTCTCGGACAAAGTCAAATATCAAAGCGACGGCAACGGCGATTCGAGTTACGAGCTCCTTCTTCCTCATCCTTTTACGCTCGTGGTTACTCCGCCACTAATTAGAACGCAACTTGCCGACGACGTCGACGACGAGAGACTGCTGGCGATGCGGGCCCCGTGCGATTTATCGCACTCGGCATATTGCCGGGATATTTTCCCACCGACTCCGGCAAATCTGGCTTGCCCGAGCAAGCGGGACAGCGGCGAGGAAGTTCCTCGCGTGTGAAATACGACTTGGAGCGAGAGCTCGGCGAAGAAGAGCGTCCAGGGAGCGGCGGATAGCGAGCGCGAACGCGCACGCTTCTCGCTGTCTCTCGAAGGAAGTCGCGGAGGAGCTGGAGGAGGAGGAGGCGTAGGAGGAGGATGAGAAGGCGAAATGCGAGTTCGCCGGGCCCTCGGGAAAAATGAATGAAAAATATTGTCTCGGACACAATGGCCCCGAATCCGGGGTGGGATATCCTCGGCGTCGTAGTCGACGCTCTTCTCGGCCGGCGGAGGGTGTGGATCGGCCATGAGGAGAAGGAGGATAGGGTGGCCGGGCGATGGGTGGGTGGGTTGCGGGAGTAAGTTATAGGCTAGGATTACGAGATTGCCGCGAGGGGATTACGACGATGGCTCCTGGGACGTCCAATCTCAAGGATAAACACTTTCTGACGTTCTTACGCTCAGCCGGCTCTCCCTCTCTTTAACGCCATACCTCGTTGTCCCCCTTGCGGCCTTCCTTGGACTCGCTGCTCTTTGTCCTTTGTCCTCCGCCCACCCGCCCGTCATGAGGCCATCATCCCCCCTCCTGCTATCCACCTTCTGCTTATAAAGAGCTCTCGCGGGTAGCCGATTCTACTTGCGAAAACTCATTTCTCCGCCGGGCGCTGCGCCCGTGCCTGACCCACCCTCCCTCGCCGACGAGCGCTCTCGTGTTTTTGACGTGAACAGGCGCATCTATCGAGTTTGGAAAGGACGTAATGAAGACCTTTCGCGCTTTCGGCCCCCGAAGTGGCGGGACGTGCTTTTCGGTGGAGCGTTTGTCAAACATTCGTTTCAAAGCGCGAAGCGAGGTGAGAGGGCGATAGGGGCGTAGAGCCGAAGGGAGAGAAACCATTGAGAATTGAATTCGAGTCGGTCATTTTGAAAATAAAAAAAAAAAGAGAGAGAGAGAGAGAGAGAGAGAGAGAGAAGAAAGAAATACCTCACTACAGAGGGATTGAAATATGGCGCGAGATTGCAGAGCTCCCTTATATTGATGAAAACTGTGTGAACTCGCACACAAATTGTTCGTAGGTATCGTTATTAGTTACAGGCGTTTATTAGTTACTCGTTTATTCGCGAACGCGAATCGGTTGTTTGATAGTTGATACTTGCTAACGAGAACGTGAGAGAGAATCGATTTATTAATAATTTAGTTTCCGGCATCTCGGCGAAACATTCCGCGGGCTAATTAATCCATTTTGCGAAAATGTAATATTCCCGCCGTACCTACGCGTCCGCTCGGGGAAGTAGATCACCGCGTAAACCGATGTACGTCCGGTCGATTAATATTACCGCGTTAACCGATCCGTTTACTTAACATTTTATCAGACCGATCAAGCCGGTATACGTTGTTCGCTTAAACAACGAACGCTTAATCTTTCTCTCGGCGCATGTGCATGAAATCGCGTTTGTCTACCGACAGATTTTTCACGTTAATTTTTAACAACGCCGCGTGATCTTGCACAAATTTGAAAATTTCTTTTTCCTCAGACGTCGGCGAGCACGTTGAACGCGGTCGCGCAGTACGCGACGTCGTCTTGCACACACACTCGCTAATCCTGGCGCGCTAATTCCGCGAGCCGGCGTCCCCTCGAGACTTTCGGCGAGTGAAAATCGCGGAAATGCGCTTTGACGGACTTAGGAGAAAAAGGGGGAGGAGAAGAAGACCCAAAGCGACCACCGTGACCAAAAACTTTGCTCCACCGCCAAGAACCGGGCGTTTTCTCACTACTCTTTTACCTCACCTCTTTTACCACATCCGACGGCGCATCTTCCGTCTCCCCTCGATCACCCTTCTCTCACACATTCTCTCTCTCTCTCTCTCTCTTTCTTGCTCGTTTCATTCTATTCTCCCGACGGAACTACAGAAGTTTAGGAGGGATGCGTCGGACCTCCGCGAGTTGGCTCGTTCTCGACTTAACCGAGCTGCCGATATACCCAGGCATAATAATTCCCGCGCATATCGCGCGAGCTTTTCCTTAGGTCTTAGAGCGGTGAATTCATTAGGAAGTTTCCGCGGCGTGCATCCGACGAGGCCGCGCGCGAGAATTTAAATTCAATGTTTAAAATTGGTATTTCTTATAAAACCCTCGCCGGCCGAGAATGTACGAGGCGAGGAGAAGCGGCATCGCGCAGTCGATGACGAGAAGGAGGAGGAAAAGGAGGAGGAGGAGGAGGAGCAGAGGGAGAAGGAAAAAGAGGGATGCAATTTATTATTCCGGAGCAAACTCCGTCAGACTAGGAGAATATACCCGGTATGTATATAGACACCAGGCTGCAACTTTGTAGTAAATGATAGTAACGAACCAAAGTCGTTTATGCGTGAAATTAGCGCGAAGCGAGCGAAATCTACAACGTATAGTCTCTCTCGTTTCGGTAAACCATAATATATACGAATGTGTAAAGAATGCGTGAAAGAAAACGTTTCAACGTAAGTATTCATATCAGGAGAGTCAAGGGGAAGCACATGTGTTATTAATAAATGCTATATTTCTCGAAAGAATAACACAGTAAAGGCGATAGATTTTCCTCTACGTCGAGGAAGTTCGCGAATTCTTTACAAGCGACTCTTTATAAGCAGGGGAACACGTTAAGTCTTAATAAACGCCCGTAACATAATGCACAGCAACGCTCCCCGTGTAATCCTCGCGTTCAACACAAACGTAACGCAATGAGACACAGCCAAAGCGTAAGCAATGCGATGTGATATATTCATTTGCCGAATTTTTCTCCCCGACTCCCCGTCGCACGCGTGCGACGAAAAGAAGAGGGCGAAAGAACACTTTTATCCCCGCACTAGATCATTATGGATCCACAAGCGGTAAACAAAGTCGGGCGAAATAGCGGCTCCGAGGCGTCGACGTCGGAAAATAAGCAGCTATGAATTTTCAGTCGACGCGGCGCGACGGTTTATTGACCTTATTGTAAATATAGTGGCGACAAGCGCAGAAACCGGTGAGAACCGGACGACGAGGGGCGACGAGGGGAAGTGGGAAAACAAGGATGGACGGAGGAAAACGCGCGCCGGAAAAGTTGGTGAGATCTCGTCGCGCCTGAGCTGCTGGTAGCCTAGCTCGCGTCGCTTCTTGCGAGGAAGGCGGTATCGCTCTTGTATGTAAGTCGCCCTCCGTTCGCGCAGCGTAAACGCCGAGACTACGTAACGACGTAAACGCAATGCCTATAAATAAGGCGCTCGCAGCTAATAACCGGCAGCAGGCGCAGCGGGCAGCATCGCGGGCCACGGGCAATCCGTTTAACTTCGCCGCTGTTATACGGCGATTCGCGCCACCCTCTGGTCCACGGATAGTGATGGTGGTGGTGGTGGTGGTGGTGGTGGCGCAGCGCTTACCCGGTCGGTCGGAAGAAAAGTCTGGACGAATTATTAGTTATGAATTATTAGTTAATTAAGTTCAGCGATACTATATAGAAGTTGCGCGAAGACGACGGAGAAATGCATCCTTCCCCGGTGCCTAGCCTCAATTCGTTTAGCGCTGTCCGAGTTAAAATTCTGCGAGGATAAAATCCACACGTGAGCGAGAAAATCTTCGTTGTTTCGTCGCGACCCGTGGTAATACTCGCCCCCAGGCAAGAGGTAATTTTGAGACTCCCGTAACTCAGAAATTACGCGCACACCTGGACGTCTTGAATAAGAAAAGAATCTAAAATTGATACTTTTTATTTTATATATATACATCATTCATGGTTATACATCATTCTCTTTCGTTTAATTAAGATGAAAAAATCCGATACTCGTACATATGACTTATGCTTAACTTAACAGTTTAAAAGGGACTAGATATCCTATATTCTAAAATTTCGCAGTTATAACTTCTCGAAGCTCAAAAACTTACTTTGCGAAGAATTTAATTTTTACATTCCTAATCAGGCGAAGTAGTTTACCTGCACGAAACGAACATGCATGTTAGAAGAAGGAGAAAACGAAGAATACCAAAGCTATATTTACAACCGTCGCTTATCAAATATATACTTCTGCTGTACGACACTGTGCCAATAGAGAAACGATCGTAGGATCCCACCCATAAAGTTGAGTAAACACGGATAAACAAACGCATTACGCGTCGTTCCACCGCACGCGCGATCGACGATTATCGTTCGGTTTCGTCCAGGAACTCTGAAGCTATATTGCTTGCCTTTGGAAAAAGCAGTCACAACGCGGCCCTCTTCTCAGGGCTTGCGTTATTGCACATTTTACTCGATCATTCACTTGATTATTACTCCGTACGTGTTGACGATAAAAAGTGATTAGTCGAGTTTTAAGAAGTTACTGTCTCCCCAACTCGGCTAGACAAGCGTAACAGTGCCGTATATATAGACTGCATTCTTGGCGCTCAGCCGCCAGTAGACACCTGGGTGGATTTAAAGACGATAACTTTCCAACTTGGGTGATTAGGCACCCGCTCGGCGTTCGTCCCTGTGCAAATCGAGCACTCGCTCGTCGGCCTCGCGGATAATTCCAACTTCCACCGTAAGATTTCTGCACGTTTCCTTTTACGTGAGTTTGCAACATCTGCCTCCTGCGAGAGAGTGTCGTTGCATGCATCTACCTACCCACCTACCTACCTACCTACCTCCCTCCCTGCCTCTCTTACGATCGGCGTTAAAATCCGACAAGCGGGGTGTCGAGAGTGTGTGCTCAATATATACACGATTCTTGTCAAAGAGGCCCCGCTCAGGGCATACATTAATACCGTGATTAATTGGAGCGATCGTATCACGGCGTATGACGCGCGAATGGAGCGCTTTCGAACTTTGTCCACTCAAATTAAATAAGAAGTCCCTTTATATGTCCCTTTATATGCGGGACTCTCTCTGCAAACGGCTTATTTGATCTCAGGTCATTCTTTTGTCGTCGTGATTTCCCCGTATTTCTCATCGTTAACGAACTGGATGTCGAACAACGACGAACATATGACGGTGGATCACGGTCCGTTGTGAAGGAGGCTTTAAGCTTTGGCATGCCATCGTACCTTGATGCTGTATGCGTGTGTACATGGAACGAGAGGAGCATAGTGGGAGATGCGGGAAGGGGGAGAGAGCGAGGTAGAGAGAGGAAACAGAGGGGTAAGGTGTGAGGCGTACATGTGCTAACGATGATGAGAGAGACGGAGAAGCGAGATAGATTGAAAGGTGGGGAGAGACAGTGACGGAAAAATCGGGAGGAGAAGGAAAGAGCGAGAGTCGAGCGTTAGGTGGTAGGTAGGTTGCGAGTGAAAAGACGAGAGAGGAAAGACGGGACGAGAGAGGTGCTCTACGGAAGGGAAAGGAAGGTAAATGCGTTGGTAGGAGCGGCAACCGGCCCGACTGGAGCCCAACGGCGTCGGCCGAGCGATTCTCTTTATCTTCTTCTTCAGGCCACGAGCCCGACGTCAGGGCCTTTTGTCTGTAAAACACTCGAAGACATCTGGGTCCCCCAAAATGTAAAATATCACATCGGTTTAATTATCCGCGACGAATTGGCGAACGAGAACACCATTTGTCGACTTATTATTGTCCTACTCGTAGATAAGGATGTGAAAACAATACTGATGTTCGACACGAGTGCGAGAGAGAAAAAGAGAGAGAGAGAGAGAATAGGAGAGTATACATGATGTATGCGCACGTGTCGTGCGGAATATGGTTCGCGACCAAGAATGTAATAACATCGTATTGTTATTACACTGAAGAGAGTGGTGGATTAATATAGAGATGGTTTCATGACTCCGTGCTCCGGACGGTGGCGTAATTGCAAATGTAATGAAACATGGAAATGTTCATGGTATCAGAGGATCGGGCATAAAAAGGGGTATGCGCGCAGTGATATTTCCCGTGTGCGCAAAAAGGACACCTCCCCGAGCCAAATAAATGGAGAGGCTTTGTAAAGGTGGCTCGTGTTCGTCGCTGAGCAAATGAACGTGTCAGTCGCACGAATACGCGCGACGTTCGAAACGCGGCGCGCACTTTGTACGATGAATTTCGTAATGGCAGAAAGGGCGAACGTGATATTGAAATGAAAATGCTCGCGTGGGCTCTCTCGCAAAAGGCGCCGTGCATTGTAATTGGTCGAAGGCACGCCGTTCTTGCCTGCTGCAATCAGTACATCAGTATCAAGATGCGTATCGAAGAAAAGAGAGAGAAAGAGAGAGAGGGAGCGAGAGATCGACGTGGAAAGGGGAAGATATTATTGCGCTCTCTAGGATCAACTTTTTTTTCGATGACTGAATGAAAATGTTATCAAGATGTTGATAACATACCTCAAATAACTTTACGGTACACCTCGGAATTTAGAAATGATCTGTCAGTCACCAAAAGGCTACATTATCACGAAGATAATTTCGAAATTAAACACAATGAAAGGATAAAATAAAAATCAGAATAAGGAACATCGCGGGAAATAAAAGAAGAAGAAAGAGAGAGAGAGAGAGAGAGAAAGAAAGCGAAAGAAATACAAGGGGGAATCAATGAAAATCTCGGATATTCTACGCCACTGCAAGAAGTGGGACCGGTGTGACTGGTTCGCAGATGCGAGACCCTCGCGGCCAACGCCGCCATTCCCGACAACATGTGGTCGGAGCCAGTAGCCGATCGCTCCGAGAAGTTAAATTCCTCGTTATTATATCGTTGCGAGGAAAAGAGAGTTGCGGAAAAAAAGTGGCGAAGCTTCCTAGATGTGTGCTCCCTATGGACTGTTGAGCAGAGGAGTTGAGAGTCCAAAATGCACTCCGCGCGATCCAGCACCGCGCCCCTTTTTTCGCTTCTTCTAATCAATCGCCGCCATTTCCTGCCGCTCACATGCGCGACGTGTGTGCAGCGCACTTTAAATAAACTTCGTTTCATTCACGTACAATGCGACGCGAAATGTCGGGGATACGAGCTCTAATGTGTCACGCGGCGCCGATCGAACACTACGTTTCGACTCCTCTTTGTCGCATACAGATATGAATACGCCTTAAATAGACTTCGTTATTAAAACATGCTCTGATGTACGGTAAAAGGATTCTCCCGCCGCCCACACAGCTATTGATATTTAAATATTCGTTTTTCCCATATCTCCGAACAATATCCGTTTCCGGCATTCAAAATTCAAACATTGGGAAAACACGCAGGCTACCTATGAGGTATTGAGATGTTTGTCACTTTGATATGACGTCAACCAGCATCGATGTTCGTTCATCAATTTTTCGATATTCCCGGAAGAGAGATGTTCGGAAGCCGTCACAAGATCTCTCTCTCTCTCTTGCCAAACTCCATATTCACATGCTCGAGCGCTCGAGGAGTCGGAATGAATGCATTGCCTCGTTTGCACCGGGAAATATACATGTATTAGGTTGTTGTGCAATTTCCCTCGCATTTCGCGCGCTCATCTTCGACGTGCAATAAATTAATATTAGATTTATTCTTGAACTACGCTGCGTTGTTAGTTTGGTTGCATACTATCCTCACAAGTTGTAGATAATAATGGCTAATATATTATTGTTAATTAAATAAATTTTTTTTCAAAATTATATATCACTTTTAATATTATTCATAAAATTTATATATATATATATATATATATATATATACTTTTTTAAATATTATTCATAAAATTCATATATATAAATATATATATATATATATATATATATATATATATATATATATATATGAATTTTATGAAGAATATTAGAAGTGATATAATTTTGAAAAACAATATATATATATATATATACATACATACAATATGTATGTTTACGCGAAGTGAAATTTATATATTTGTTCCTGAGGTAATATCTCCGTATATTTTAGTGACTGTTGTATTTTATTATCGTTAACCAAGACAAAACTAGAAATAATAACAGTAACGGGACGAAATAACACAGCGTCCCGCAACAGAAAATAAACCTCGGTTTTTATGAAAACATTATTGTATTTTTAGCAGAGTTGGCTGAATTCAATCGAGTCAAATCAAATTTTCGAGCGTGTCAACAAAACTGCGCCCTGCTTTTTTCTCCGCTCCCTTCACGGCGAGATTATACCGCGTTCGTAAATAAAATCATGTTAAAAATCACGAACATCAACCACTGTCAGCGAAGCGATAATTCGTTAGGGACACCTAGTCGTAAATCAGCTATACTTGGACAAAACCTTCTATCGACCTATTCGTGGCCAGTCTTTGGTGTCGGCAATTTTGACGGTCAATTATTCTCGTCCTTCTCGTAAAAAAGAAGAAAAAAACAGCAGACGCTTGAGATGTCCAGTCACGTAGAGGATCTGCGCCAGCTGAATACGCGCCGGGAAATAAACTCTGAAATAAATACGCGTTCGTGAGGGCACGCACGTTTCGTGCTTTCGAATGTCTGAAAGTAGCCGTAGAGAACGTGTTCTTCTACGACGATACCGTGAAAGCCAGTCGGGCGTGTTCGACAGGTAAACCCGCGACGACCACGCGTACAAGCTGCCGCAGCTATTCTCGCTTCTTACTAGCTTCGTCGAGACGACGAGATGCTGGAATCTCCTACAGCGAACGAGAGATTATGCCTCCGCGTGTACGGAAAATTACGACGGCCGCATGTAGCGCGGAATTTAATCCGCAATAATCCGACACAGCGCCACAAACGGTGCGGAGAGCGTTATTAAATTTATTGCCTTTTCTTTGGGTGTATGCAACAAATGTTTACAGGATAGCATCAACACGCTCAAAGACATGATCCCTTTCGACAGATACTTGCATTCCCTGAATGCAAGTCAATAATTGAATTATAACGAAGTCGATGTCAACGATGATTTTTCGGACTGCCCAGTTTGACTGTTTATTGATATACAAAGAAAAGATGCTGCATAGATGACAGATCCGTGTCACATTTCGTCGCGATCGTGTCGATGTATAGTCATTCTAGTTGTCTATGTAATATCTCGGGGATATCATATAAGTGTCAACACTGAAAGAAAAATATTTACTTTGTAATTATGATCACATAGAGCAATAATTATTATAAATTATGATCAAGTAAACTATTTTTTTTATTAAGTTTTATTGTAACGTTAGTAATAATAACCTTATATGAAGGTTAGTTGCTATCATTTTACTATAAAAAATATAATTGGAACTAAAAATAACTATAATTTTAGTTAGATCAATCATATTTTCCTCTTAGTAGACAGATTGCTGACGACGTAGTTGATATTATAATCGAGTCGAGTTGATATGTTGATATATTGCCTCGATCGGAGGGTATAAGTTAGATGTATAACGACTAGGTCATCTACATAATATCTTCCATACAATGGTGATGAAATCTCTTAGAAATACCAAATCGATCGCTGACTTTCACGTGATGTTCACTGGATTTCGACATGATTTCGGCCTGATCTCTTATCAATTCATCTAAACTCCCGATTAGTCGTGGTTACTTAGCGCGAGGCGCAATGATAAAATAGATATCTTGATTGCACGAACAATTTTTGAGGTTTCATATTCAGGACAGGTTTTAGGACGCGCGCGAAGTTTCATGACTCCGATAATCGCGAAATGGCAACAGAAAAGATGTGAGTTTGAATGTCACAGTAAATGCATGAAAAAGTTATGTGCACGATCCCGTCGCGGACTCAATATCCACATTATGCACGCGGATTCAGCGAAAAGTCGCGATTTTGACAGCGTGCCACGCGAATCGTCGCGCATCGTGGCACCGTATGTTCCGAGTCGCGTTGCATACGTGGTTATATGCGAGCGCGCATGTATGCGTATATACAGCGAAGCGTGCCGGAAATCTGTGCAACAGGTGGCATCGACGGGCTGCAGTACAGTTTCGTGCAGTTCCGAAGGAACACATTCAGCGGACGATAGTAAAGACAATTTCGACCCGCGCCGAATGAGATGAAATTAAATGAACTCGTTACGCGAGATTCGCGCCACCTCGGAGCTGGTAAGATCATCTCCCCATCGCGCGTGTAGATCGATCGCGCGCGGCTTTTCGATCGAGACGGAATCTCGAGATAGGGCGAGATAAGGCATATTCTGATCTTATCGTATGTTTTAACTCGTGGAACGCATGTAATTACAACGTGTATAAGAACCACGATCACGGACACGGGACTAGAATTCCTCAAATAGATGTTAGGCAACGTCCGCCATATATAGGGAAGAAGTGAGTGAGTGAGAAAGAGAAAGAACTGCAGCGTGTTTTGTCATTTCAATCTTTGAGCTTCTTTCTCATTCCTATGAGAAATTTTTCCACCGCTCTCTTTCTCTCTTTCTTTCTGTCTCTCTCTGCCTCTCTCGCTCTCTGTCTCTCACTCACTCATTTCTATCCGCTTCTTCTCTATTAATGGCGGATAGGGTTTGATTCAATCAGGAATTATCACACGATGTCCTAATTGTTACTTGAGTAATTCTGTACGGAACCTTGGGACGCAGAGAGCGGGAAATTGAGCTTGAAACTGCTCGACGTGGAATTACCGAATGTGAATCATTCGCGGACAGATGACGGGGTGATGCAACGCGGGGGGAAACGCTTTTACGTAAGACATTCTCCCGCGATTGCGCGCACTCTTCAGGAGGACGCGTCGACATCCGCGTCGTAAACCGTCCTACCCGCGAAGCCTCGTTAAAAACTGATAGCTACCGCCTTTCCTTATGCTTGCCACTTGAGTCGCTCCATCGCGCTCGAATAACTCCGTTTATCCGTGTTCTTCAATCCGACGTACCATAGTTATACACGGTATCGGCGATATCGCGAGTACTCACGGATGTACGTGGTTCGTTTAACAATTTCCGCCATTTATCTCTCCACTCTCCGAATTGAACAAATTATATTTCTGTTTTTATGTCGCTTATCGTTCACTTGTTTGCACTGGTAATTTTGGTTGAAAATATTTATATTTCTTAGAAAAGAAAGAAGAGATTGAGAAAGAGTAGATTGTGATATATTATTTTAAATCATATTATCAAAGAATCAAGCAAATCACGAGAACTTGGCATGTTACCAAACGCAAGATGTTGCTAAATTTTTAAGTGCTTGAGTGTTGTAAATGTATACGCCAAGAATGTCATGGTCTAATGGACATTATTATGCATTTTTAAAAAGTTCCGTTTAGGGAGTGGAGAACTGATAAAATTATTAAATAAAATTAAAAAATTAAATAAAATTGAATAAAATTAAAATTAAAAAAATAAAATTAAGTTTAATGGGAGAAATATCATGTGAGAAATGAGAAAAAAATATCTGAAAAATAAAAAAATATTTGGTGGATACATCAATGAGACATATTGACTTAAATCTAAACTCTTTTGTTCAAATAGATTAAAAACAATTGCTTTCGTAAAAAGCAACGGTTTCTGGAAAACACATATTTCTTCATTTGTAAGAAATTTTTTTCTCAATATAAAAATATGTATATTACTACAAGTAAATATATTATTAGTATTTTTTCATTTTTCTCTCAGTGTAATAATGTACATTCTGAGACATTCTTGTCGCACATGCATTTCCCTCAGTGTAACATCTTGCGTTCGATATGTCAGTTCTTGGCATAGGTATTTGATACATTAAAAAGCGTACAGAAATCACGAGGGAGCCGATCGATCGGCCCGTTCATTCATTCATCTGTTTGACAATCCGTCTGCTGGCGTATTCCGTGAAGAATATTATTTCAGCACCGTGAACGAAAGGAGCACGAACTTTAGTGAACGCACTCGTCCCACTTCCGCCTGCTCCAGGCGTCTGTCTTGGTTCTACGACCTAAAATCGCCGGTTTCTTTCGGGAAAGAATGGAGAAGGGACGGCATCTGGCGTCGTACGCGGACGAGCATGTCCCACGCTCTCGCCCATTGTTCGCGGGGATACACGTTCGAGATGGATATTTTCCCTCCAAGTGCACTTTTCTGGGAATACTGTTAGCCGAGGGGAACGACAAAGCGACGACGACTTAGCTTTGGAAATCATCGCGAGTGGCGTCGTCGTGAAAATTCGCGGCAAGAACGTCATGTACACGGAACATCCGCGAGTTATTATGCATTATGAGAACGTACGGATCTTGCCAAGGAATTTTTACGGTAGAAAAGAAGGCAGGAATAGGCAGGAAAAAAAGAAGAGAGTATCGAAAATAATCAGCCGCTCATTACACCACTCGCCAAGTCATGGGTTGACATCAAGTGCGTGCGAAACACGTAATCCGCGAGGAAATCCGCGAGAAACGCAGCGAGGTGCGCTGAAGATTTTCATCCGCTAAATACTCATTTTCATCCGTTTAGCTGAATCTTTTTTTCGCTGCTAAATGAGAATCCGTACATCGGAAATAACTCGCTTACCGTGCTAATATTTAGCGCAGAAAATTGGAGCATTCTCGCGAATTAAACTTCGGGGAGTGTAAATTGATGGGGCAAGAGCCGGTGCCCTTCGGTTAATTTCGCGCAAATATAACTTCGCAAGAAAGTTTATTCAAGGTCCGTTTAATCTCCGAATTCCACACATACTATCACACTCGCTCGCCACCTCGTGAACGCCAAGTTCACCCGATCCGCCGCGTCCCGGGTATCAGGTCCATATTCGCCAAAAGGCGAACGCAAATAATAATCGGGGAGCCGGAGCTTCGGCCCGGAGACGTCGCTTTCGCCGGAAAAATACGTTGTCGATTCGCGTCAGCCCATAAAAGGGCGGACAGAGTTGTCACGCGATTTATCAAAGTAAAGCGACGAGATTAAAGTTCGGAGCTAGGACGGGCAGGGCGCGAGGGATGAGCAACGATAATGTAAAAGTGCAGGAGGAACGACGATGTCGCGTCGAAAGTTAGTTGCCGTCACCGCGACTATACGATCGCGTCGGCCGGCGACCCGCTCTCTCTCTCTCTCCCTCTCCCCCTTTCGTCCAAGTTTGCGGGGGGAAGGAGACAAGGAGGGGAATAGAGAGAGAGAGAGAGAGAGAGAGAGCTCAGGCTCTCGTTTTACGAGGAGACGGGCGAGAGCACGCGAGCGAAGCACGGACGAAGTAAGTAGAACACGGGCATAAAGTCGTTATCGGGTCGGGTTTGGAGCGAAGAAGGAGTTGGGCTTATCGCTCGCGGGCAGACTCTTTGACTTCTATCCGGAGCGGAGCGACTTGGCCGATTAGCGTGTCACGTTTCGACGACTCTAGATCCAATTATAGGGCAGGAGGGAGTAGAGTAGCGAGAAAGAGAGAGAGAGAGAGAGAGAGAGAGAGATGCGCGGCGGAATAGAGCTCGATGTTCTAATTTCCCCGACGATCCCTCTTGCTGCGGTCCTCTAACCCACCTACTGCATCGTCGTGCACCGCCTGCCATGGGATACCCCACCGCCTGTATCGTTACAAAGGATTAACGTAAATTATTTCCTGCCCGATCCGCGTGGATTACGCGGAGCTATCGATGTATCGCGCCGAGGTTCACGCCAGTTAACCCAAATGCATAGCGGGTTCGCCACTATCTTTCCGGAGGAGCGCGCGAAACTTACACCTCCGCGGTTAAAAACCATGTTACCGTCGTCATCGTCGTCGTCGTCGTCAAGACGAGTTTTCGAAGGAAGGCACCTCCGACGGTATTCTCCGGGAAAAATCGACTCTGAACGGTTCAAAGAATTCGAAAGATGAGAGGTGGTGGTGGTAGTGGCGCGTACGCGGTACGTTTGGTGCTATCGCGCGAGTGAAAACGCGAAAATTGGAGTAAGCTCTTGCACTGTGCCGCTCCTTCCGGGGTATCTCTTCGTCAAAGATCGCAATCATCGCGAGTCTATCGGGATTCGATCGCCCCTGCTCGAAGACACGGCAACAGAAGTCGGTGGTAGGCGCCAAGCCGACGACGCCGTGTGCAACCAACTGCAACGTCGATTGAACCATCACTCTCTTTCCAACCGGGCTCGAATGAGCGATTGTCTGCTGTCCGCGGGATGCTGAATATCGCCGGGTAATCCAAATCGAAGGCGATTTTCATGGCCTTGAACGAGAGAAGCCGGATCGCGCCGCTGTGACGGCGGCGGGGCACGGTTAAATTTAGCCACCAACGTCTCTTAGGAAACGTTGAACCCGAGACCTTTCCATCCCCACTCGTGGGCGACCTGCCATCACCCTTCTCTCCCCGTTCCATCTCTCCTTGTCGCGCACTTCCCCCCCCCTCCCCTTCTCTATCTCTTTCTTTCTCTTCCTCCCGCGTATCCTGTCTGCCTCTTCCTCTTTCGCGCTTTCGGTCTCTGCAGCCCTCGCATCCCTTCAGGCTCTCCTCTTTCTACCTTCCTCGCTGGCGAGCGAGGGTGGTGGGCCATAGCGTTTGCCTAGTGTTTCTCTTTGCATCCCTTACCCCACTCTTTATCTCAGTGTCTCCTCTGCGGCGTCTTCACAGTTGGTGGCTCTTCGATAGAACCGCGATCAGGGGAAGTACAGATTTCGCTCTCGCGGGCGGCGAGAGATAAGCAGTTTGACGTGCTCTTCTAGAACAAAGTGACGATAACTCGCAGCCGACGTCGATCTCTCCATCCTTTTTTTTCGTAGCCACCACTACCGCCGCGACCGCCGCGCGAGAAGCGTCGGCGCGAGCGCTCTCGCAATATGAAAGTTTTATAGTTTTGCGACACATAAGGAGAGCAAGTCTCGGGTAACCCTCTTCCTCTTTATCTCTGCATACTTATCTCTTTCTTTCTCTTGCTCTCTCCTTCTACTTCATCTCAGCCCTCTCTCTTTCTCTCGCGTTCTTCCATTTGCTCTCGTTTCCTCGTCGCGTCACGCTCTCGACCGACCTCCCACTTCTTCTCCCTCTTACTCGAGGGTGATGCATTTTTTGTCGACACGGCTTGTATGGCGAAGGGCCGCGGTCGCTGGAAAGACCGAAATGAAAGAACTCCTTGTTAGTTTCCGAGCTTTCGTTCCACGGTGGTTACGAGCGTGTGTGGAATGCGCGACGTATGCGCTTTGTAGAATACTATGGCCGTTCGTCAGACCGACACACCAAGCCGAGGCCCAAGATCAGAAGGAACACCAGGAGAAATGCCAAAGGCTAAAATGATCGTTGAATCGACGATGGTCAGATTCAGTGAAAAAAATCACGGATCATAAATTACGGTATTTCATTCATTTGCATCCGGCGCACTAACGTTGGCATATTTGGTCAGTCGGTGCGCACCGATGCGTGCCGTAAACGCGTGAGCTTAATTTCAACGGGAGGTTCTCTAAAAAAAAATGTAAAGCTGCACGCCACGAGATAACTGACGAAAATATGACGCTCGCGAAACGGTCGGAGAATTATCTCGAGTTCGCGGCTGTACGAAATCCATCAGGAAATAAGCCGGTTCGTTGAATAGGGTCTATAAGTCTGAAGTGTCAAACTGTCTGCACGGCGAAATCGAAATATTTCATTCCACTTAGAGGAAGAAGAACAGTTCCTTATATATGGAACGCGCGGATCTAATAGCGCGATCGGAGTAGTTGGACGAACTTATTTCGCATGCTCCACCTATATTGCGGCTTGAAAACAATTAGTTGCAACGCGGATGTATACGGATTCCCTCGGGGGAGGAAGAGAGTAAGTTTTAGAAACAATAAACGAAATGATTAAAGGAAAGCCGCGCGCACGGACGTTAATGGATAAGGCAAAGATGTCGAACGTCAGGCGGGAAACCGCATTTCCCGGACGAATTTCGGAATGTGATTTACGACGCTGTGATATAAGAGAACGGCGCGCGAGTTACTCTCCCCCTCCCTCCTTCAGACTTTGAGAATATAACTTCGCTTTAATGAAGATGTATGGGCCGGAGAACCAAGAATTATCCGAAGGGCGCGATGACGCCACATAATACGTCGCCGCATTAACCCACCCCCTTGACGTTTTTCCGCGTAAACTCTAGCGGTACACCGGTTTCGCGAGCTGATCGGATGTCGCCGCGAGTCGGGAATTAATTAAGCGCCGAAACGCGAAATTCAATTCCGCCGCATTTTTCGCATTTCTCATTTTTTTTCCTTTTTCTCTTCTTTTTTTTCGACGTCACCCGTACATCCACTTGTCGTTCCTCGATTTTCAATCATCGGCGCTGTTTTATGCGCGCGGGAACTTGGGATCAATTTCACTGAGGGAAATCGCAAATGCAATATTCGCGATTTAGCGCGAGTTAAACACTTCGCGCGCAGCGTAACGCAAGGTAAATCTTCGCCGTGCAAAATATTAAAGCTTCCGCACGATTTCCCAGCAAAGTACGTAGAGGAATTCTGTCAAGGTATCATAGCCCGTACTGGCCGCGGACTAGATCAGCGCAGCATTGTCGTAAAATTCGAAAGTCATTGAAAAAAGTGTCACGCGAGAAATATGTAACTTACGGTCGCGCCGGTGAATCATATGAAACACGAAACGTAGACGATAAATAAAATGTTCACTACAGAATTTTTATCGCCGACACGACCGGCTGTAAGTAATAAATGTCAACGCGCGGTTTCAGCTGATTCCACACTCGGTGTCACAAAGCTTGAACGCTTTCGCGGAGCGGAACGTGTTACTTCTGTTTGTGTTCTCAGCCTCGCCTCCCTATTACTGATCTAAGTCAAGTTATACGAGGAGTCGGCGTCCTTTTGAGGAAGGAAACGAAAATCCACCCACAAATCCCACAATCCATCTCTAAGTAAATCCGTGCTTTCAAGAAGAATATTTGAGGGCGTCGAGTATATCCCCACTGCGACAGCCACTACGGTACTATTCGCAGAAATGTTACTATCGATCACGTGATGTAGCGTAAAGTTTAAAGGGAAATGGGAGAACACGTGATTCTGGCGGGCAAAAGGGGTCGCCTTAGTAGTAAACACCGATACCATAGAACGTAAAGGCGGGCCCTATACCTTATACCTGGCCTGGCCTTCCACGCCTCGGGCCGAGACAATGCCAGCCAGCCGTCAGAGGCTAGCCGGTTCTTGACGCGTTGCCAGGTGCGGCGCTAGACCTTTCCCGGCCACGGTCGGTGATATATGAAACAAATGCCCGCGGCTCTTCAGACGCCGGAGTGTCCGCCGCGAACGCTTGCCAAAACAGGGACGCTTTGATGTAAGACTCGTGTATCCGGAATTCCGCTGAAGGCGTTAATTAATCGGTGCCAGTTAGCTGAAGCTTAGCGCGAAACCGGTGACTTTCCTTCCTCCTTCGCGGGTCAATCTCGTGATCATTTCTCAGTCTGCTCTGTAATTTCAGAGGCGACGTTGGAAACGTCGCGCCGTATATTCGCGCGTTAGCTCTCTCGCTAGATACCCCGGCTTCTCTCTCTCTCTCTCTCTCTCTCTCTCTCTCTCTCTCTCTCTCTCTCTCTCATCGTTGGTCGATGTCACGACGTTAAACGGTAAAAGGTGGTCTCAAGGCGAACGACAATCTCATTTCAGCGAGCGCCACTCGTAAAACGTAAGCCGCCACTCGCTCGTAAATGCACGCAACGCCGGTTGCGGCTCGCAAAATGGTGACGGGGCTCGCGCAACCGGCAGAGCCGGCCCTGCGATCGCGACGGTAATATCGGGGAAGCAACAGCAGCAACAGGCCCCGCTTGCGGGGCACATTGCGTGATACGCGACGTTGCCGCGCGTTCTCCGACAGAACGGGTCAGCGAGGAGTAGGAGGGAAAGGAGAACGGAAGAAGAGGCCGCGGGAGAGTGGGGAGGAGAGGGCGCGGGGCCCGGCCTCGGCATGGGTAGGATTCACGAGGGAGAGAGCGTTGGAGAACGGAGCGCGCGTTGCGCGCCTGGCAGGCGGCCTGAGGCCCCGCTCTGTGAGCTACGTTGCCACGTCTCCTCACGGCACTGCTGAGTCCCGTGAAAAACGCGCACAGGTAGTTCTTCGTACGATGGCCGTACAACGTGGCGCACACAGCCACTGGCGACCATCTGCTGGCCCTCGGGGCCTCTACGAATCGGACTGATGGTTGGCGTGACTCGGCAGCCGGGCGCCGAGACGAGAGACGAGATCAACGGTGAGGACGGACGGGTTTCGTGCCGCGCGAGAGGAGGCTGCGCACGGGGCCATCGTGGGGCCTCCTGTCCGCGGCCCTCCGTCGTCTCTTCCCGTATCTTCCGCTCTCGCGAACGAGGAAACGCATTAGCCGTTCGCGCGTAACCTCCGATCGATGTCACGTGTATCTTTCTCTTTCCCGTTTTCTCTCTCTCTCTCTCTCTCTCTCTTTATTTCTCTCTCTACTCTCCGACTCCTTCTCTTTCTCTCTTCAACGATGAACTTTGCCTTTTAACTCGTCGCTACTTATGTCCATTTAAAACTTTGAGCGGAGCGATTAGCGATGTCATTAACCCGTCGGTCGTGCGCTGCTTACGACCTGGGAACCGTTTAAATATCGTTGATACGGGAATTTCGAGGGAAATATCGGCAATTACCGTTACGGCTCGATGTCATTATCGTGGAACGGCTCGCTTTCCGCCTTCTTCTACAATTTTCCGCTAATACATCGCGATCTCAGATAAATCACGCCTTTATATCGCGCGATTATACTTATAACTAGACCATATGTTTTAACCATCGTGTGTCGGTATGCTCGGAGGACACGAATATAGAGGCTTTAATCAGCCGTTAAGTATACCGCGTTAAAAACACTGGGGAAGAAAAATAGGGTCATAGGAAGTACACCTGAGGCGCATGAGGGGGGGCGCTCGCTGCTGCTCGGCCACCCCAAGATAAAAATGGAAATTGCCCGACGGACGACGATGATTTTCCGGCAGATAGTTGCTGATAAAAATAAGACAGCATAAACAACACGAAGAAAAACAGCGTTAGCTAGACTCCCTGTGACCTCTTATCTCATCGCTCCGGGTTATGAAATTTCCTAGAGCCTCGTCATCACCGCGTTTATCTCTCTCCTTTTCTCGCCGTGGTGCGTCTCTCGTCGCCGTTTGTCTAGATAATACAATTTCGAGAGGCGAGTCGCCTCGAATAGCGCAGGAGAGAGGTCTGGAAAACGCGAAAGCCCCGAAGCAAAGACGATATCCTATCGCTACGACGACGATCGCGCGCGTGTGTGTCGGTGATTTCTCGGCCTAAAACCGCGGACTTTACGATGGCCGCTCTCGTCCCCGATGTCTCTGTCTCTCTTCCTCTCCCTTTCTCCCTCTCTCTCTCTTTCTCTCTCTGTGCGTGCTACGAAATCGACGTACGGCGCGATGCGTAAGGGATACGGGTTCAAGTGTGTACCGTTACATCGCGTTGGCAAGACGCGCTCGATACGAGCATGCCGTGCCGCCACGCTAGCGGAAGGTCATCGCGTCCGTATCGTCTCGTTCGTATCGCTACGGCGAGAAGAATTTCACTGGACATGAAGCACAAGGAGCAGCAGACATATCTGCTGTTATCGGGACTGAATGGTCCGGAGTCAAGCTTCTCGGTTGGAAGGCTGCGCAACGAGCTCTCTATAGTACAATCAGTGTGTTCTTTATTGAAATGCTACACTGGTGGTTCAGTCAGAAGTGCAGTCAGAAGTAGCGCTGCAACCGCCCGAGTCGAAATTTTAGTCCTACTTTTGACCCCTGAAACTTTCCAACATCTGCATATTCTGAAGGATCAGTGTATGTTTAATAAAATGTGTATAGAAAAACTGAAGTCCTACTTGGAGCTCATAATGGTGAAAAATGCGCAAAACGCCATTTGTAGCTTCTGAAGAGGACCTTTCGGCTAAGCTCGTAGGTCAAATAGAATCAAAAGAGGTTGACATAGACTTCAGAGTAACAAAGTACGCGTTAAATGAGGCGTTAATTGAGGTTGAAAGTAGGATCAAAACTTCGACTTAGACACTGAGACCTCGCTGAAGAAACCATTTAATAGTAGCTTTAATAGTAGAACTAGTATTCTCATTATTGTTGCACTTGGCGAACGCAGTGTTATTGCATGCAAAGCGCATAGAACCCGTTAATTCCGCCGTCACTGACGCAGAAAATTGCATTTGGTGCAGTATATAACAAATTTGTGTATTACAGATTTTGCAATGAGGTCTCACTTCCACCAGGCGAAATTCGTGAGAAGTAAGTCGAGGCGGTAAAGTGGGAGCGTTGTACTGTGGAAATCAGTGAGTACTCACTTATCATCGGTGAATCATGATTCTTTTACTGCTTCACTTTAGGAGGATGCTCGTACTCGAAAACTTTACCGACGAAATACACACATTATGCTGTAAAATCTGCATCGTATGCTGGCTGTACAGAATTACAAACGCTTCTAAACTATTGAAAGTACGTGCAAAAGTGAATTGGAGCACGGATTTCTCAGTATGTGACGAAAACGATAAAAAATTTTTAAATTTACATCCCGAGCTGTCAGTTGGCGTAAATATTTACTTGATACAAAAGTTCTGCAGAACCTGCACGTGCACGTGTGTTTGCTCCCTTAACGAAACTTTCGAGGAACATTTCTGTATCTTTACAACTGAATGTAGAACCTCAAAAGTATACGAAAAGTTTGCAGAAAGATTTCTATGTTTTTCTGGCACGGTAAAACAAAGCAACGCATTTATATAAGATCTACATATACATACAAGAAATACGAGAAGGACAGTATACAATCGTGTTGGTGACGGTCGTCTCTACGTCATCGACATTTTCCGGATTCGTCATCCACTTTAACATTTCCTTGAGAGAGTGAGAGAAAGAAAGAGAGGGAGAGAGACAGACAGACAGAAAGACAGAGAAAAAGAGGAGAATACGAAAGTTGTTGAAATTGTTTTCTCCTATCGTAGGATAAGCGCAGCAGCGGCTGCGGTTCGACAAAACGCTAAAGCGCAAAGAGGAAAATACGATTCTTAATTTGCCGCAACGCGAGATTTAACATTCTCCCGGCGAGAACGTCTACAAGATGCGTCGTTATTAGTGTGCAAGCAGCCTTTGGCAGTCTTGCCACGCGTGCTTGTGTGCAACGTGTGCGCGAGTTTGCGCATGAAACATTGAGATTTACGGTAAGGTTTAATTAGCGGTCTAGCGTGTACTGGGAGCCTGCGGGCCCGGGGAATTTTGTCCACGGTAAACCACGTACGAGCGCGCACACGAGTCGCCGCGTGGTTCGTCGTTGAAAAAGATTTACCGTAATTGGCGCTGATGGACTGCCGGAACGTTCTGACGCTTCGGCTGACTTTCCCTCCTTGTCACTCTCTGTGTGGAAACTTCATTAGAAAATATATTATGGCTTGATATTCGACGTGAAGTCATTTCCGCATAGAGTTACGCGCGCCGTGGAAAATGTTTAATCCACTGCATACACGCGCGCCCGAGCGATCAATCGCTCGGCCAAACACACGCTCGTTCGATGAATCGACCGCGCGCACAACATGGATAAACGCGAGCGCTTGCGCATGTAGAACAGTTTGAAATCTTATCGCACACAGAGATGCATCAAGATCACGGTATCGCACGAAAATATCCGAAAAAACCCAGATGATTCTCTTGTTTTTCTTTTTATGTTTTCTTCTTTTTATAGCGTTGCCTCGAATCGACGCGCCTGCTGGAATGACCTGGCAGTATTTTTGGCCGGGAGGAAACGACCGTTCGCAACGGCCGCCTCGCGAGATTCGGCTGTTGATTCGCCGATAAATCATTGTTAATCGCGGCAAACGTGCGAGCGGCAGCCAAGGAAGCGCAGCCAGCAACGTTCGCGAATTCAAAGCCGGCGGCGCAGGGTTTGCACGTCCAATACGCGAATTGGAACGCAATTGTTACCGCCGCAACTATGCCAGTTCTCTCTCTCTCTCTCTCTCTCTCTCTCTCTCTCTCTCTCTCACATACACACTCTCTCTCACACTCTCTCTCTCCCCCTCTCTCTCTTACTCTCCCTCAGAGAAAGCCCTTGCATAGGAACCGGGGTAACAGGCAGATGCTTCATTAATACGCCGATCGTGAATTGTTACCATTTAATTAAATCGCATTTTCCGCGCGCTTTCCATGACTCCGCGGATCAAGAGGAAGAGACTGCTTCGGCGGTCCGTAATTAAAACTGCGGCTCGCATCCCTCACCTCGTTTGCTCGTTCTCCGTTTCTTTCTCTTTCTCTCTATCTCTTTTCCTTCTCCCTTCTCTCGTTCTCTCTCCTTCCTATCTCTGAACCGACGATAATGAAGTCGCTGACGTCAACGTGAATCGATCCTGCAGACGGAAACGTCTATCCAGTTGCGAAAAGTTACGAGATCGCGCTTAGGATGACGCGTCCTAAATAAGTGTAGCATTTGATCGTACTGCGTCTTGACACAGACGTCCCGGTCTCGCATATATATATCCCAGATAAAATACAAAATTATTCCCGACAGAAAATATACGCGTCGCCTCTTCTCTCTCGACCCCAATGAGATATGGTGGACCCAACGTTCCGTAATCGCGCGTCCGCCTGCTAAATCGCGCTTAGAAAAAACAAGACGTTCTCGTGAGCCAACATAAATTGATTGTAACGACCGTCGCGCTAGCGACGTAACGTAAGCAACCCTTTTGAATTCGGCTGTTGCCTAACGAGGAATTTTACGAGCCGAACTCAAAAGCCACGCAGAATGCTGCAGCTCGCGTATGCAAAGGCAAGAACCTCGTTCAAGGCCAGCGGAATGCAGCATCCTTTTAGCCCGAATCTTTTCACTCGTGAAAATTTTGGACGTCCGTCCCGGCGCACAAAGGCGCCCGGAATCGCTTTGCATATGGTACATACTGCTGCCGCGCTGTCGAAATAATCATACGATAAGCGTACGCGTGAAATGCAAAATTTATTATAAACGACGGAACAGATATGTAACGGCTTTTTGCGCGCCGCTCGTTCGTACGTTGCGCATTTAGCTTTGGCTAAGCTTGAGCTAAGCTGCAGCTCCGGCGATTTGTTGATACGACTGCATCCCCCCGCCGGTAATTCTCGACGGACTTTTGCGGCATCGCGGTTTATACGATATCGTTGTCGCATATTTCCTACTGCTTCTTCTTTACGTCTGTATAAAGCTGTGCTTTATTCGCTCTCGCCCCCTCCGCGCACTATCGGCTGAAATGATTGATAACGGATTAAGCTTCTCAGGCTGTCGATAGAAGATCGCCCTTCTCCAGCGCTCCGCTCGCCCAACTCCCACGACTGCGTCGTTTCGGAAATTGTGCGCGAGCGTGACACATATCGACGATTTTATTTCCCGGATTTTATTCCCCGAAGGATGATGTATCGAAACTATCGGGCGTTACCGTGAAAAACGGTAAGCGTTTATTCGCGCCCGTACTACGGGCGGGCGGGGGAGACGGGGGGAGAGAGAATCAGCTGAGAGGCGCGAGAGGAGGCGGGCGGTTGGAAGAAGGAGGACGAAGAAGCGGGTAGGCGGAATCGCGATGCGTTCGCGGGGTCAAAAGGACTCGACGGGGTAACGAACCGTCGACGACAATAACGAGTCGAATAGTGGATCGAGTGTATTTGTGTGCTGAATGGCTCTCGGGTGAGCAGGGCGCATCGCGGTTATCGCTCTATCACCACCGCGAAGGCGACCACTGTCCCTCACAAATAAAGACTCGATTGTACGTCTCTAGCTGGCCGGTCGGCCGGCCGATCTCCGAATCTCCTTCTCGGCCTGGGAGATCGCGGGTCCGCGGCGACGTCTCAAACGGGGAATCTTTATGCAATCATAAATACTCGGCGAGCTCAGCAGAGCGTGAAGTTACGCAGACTGTAAAATTCCGCGGATCTTCGAGTCGTAAATATCCGCGAGATTCGCGTATCGCAAAGTGGATGTTCTATGGCGATCGTATTAATCGCGATGGATTTATATTGCGGGATTCATTCGCGTAATAAAAACTAGAACTTGGTGGGACGGGAGAATTGGGCCGGGGTGAAAAAGTCTCGTTCGATTCCCGCGTCAAATTTGACTCTGTTGCGTACAATGGGAAGAAAATTGTTCATTAATCGAGTGATTTATAGTCGAATTTGTGGCCGCATATCTGGCAGCGGTAGATAAAGATTAACTTCAGTTTTATATGTAGTCGGAGATATTGAAGTTATATACTCTCATTGGACAAGAGTTATTTATTCCAAGCGACCAACAAGACTTCTCGTTTAGGACTAAAACGCTCGAAACAAATGTCAATTTTTTCAATTTACTGTAATATATTGTCGCTTTGTGCTGGCTCTTATTTGTCTTTATTTTCCTTTGCTGATTGTTTTGTATATTTATCTATCTTGTTTTTTTTTGTTTACAACATGTCGCATAATCTTTTTTCCCGTCTGCATTTATATGTATTGTTCGAATTCTACGGTAAGCTTGTGTCAGCATTCGAATGCTGACTTTCGTTATCGCCGAGCACCTCAAGCAGGAGAACCAAAGTTATTTCGCGGTATGTTTATCTTTGTTTAAGAGTTTCTGTCAGATAAAGCCTCGATCGTCATTTGAAAAGTAAATGTTTTTTAACCTAAATAATCACTGTGCTTCAAGCGCAAATTGATTTCTTAAGACTCCTGTGTTTTCTTGCCGTGATTATAAGCGAGGAAATACACACTAAAAATGCTTACAAAATATATCGAAATGAAATGGTATGTTCGCAAAATGACGAACAGACCTGTAAAGTAGTTTGAACACTTTCCTTTAACTCTGACAATAAGTAATTATACAATGATAGAATCATGGGGAAACACAGGTTACAATATATAGGATACGTCTTTTTATTTGCGTATTTTGCAACATATTTCGTAAGGATTTTTAGCGTGTATTGTCTTGCTTCGAATGTCATCAATCAAGAGTTCCAAAGGCGAGGGTCCAGGACCCTTAAGGCTGCTGTGTCCTCGTCGTAGCTATTTTGATTAATGACGTTCGAAGCGAGAAAACGTACGCCCGAAATTTTTACGGAATATGTCGAAATAAAAAATCATGTCCATAAAATAATACTCGTGATCGATTGGACATATTTGTCAAATATTCCGAAAACTTTCCTTTGACTCTGACAATCAATAAACAGACCAAATTTAAACATGACAAAATTATGAGGAAAAGAAGATAGGTTAAAAAAATAGATTTACGTATCACATTAATTTTACGATGAACTTATTTGTTGATTACTGGAACAAAAGAAAAGTTCGGAATATTTTACAAGTGTGCTCAATCGATGCTAATGACACTTCACGGACACACCCTTTTATTTCAGCATACTTCGCAAGAATTTCGAGCATGTGTTTCCTCGCTTCTGACGTCGTCAATCGAGAGTTCTGCGGCGAGGGAGCCTTAAAGATTGTTGATTGTTTACTTATAGTATCTTTTTTCCGCCTTTTGCTATTCGCTTCGGACGATGTGGCTGTGTCATTCCTTCGTGTGTTGTCACGAGAAATTTGTGCTGAAATAAGAACAGAGTTTTACAGCCGCGTGCTGAATCGTACCTTTCGTTCAGAGCATATCGTCAGATCGTGTGCGCGCCAACGTCCGCGTTTTAAAGGTAGAGTAGTGGAGAAATCGGCGTGGACGTATTTTTCGCGCGAGCCAGCGCGATATGTTAATCCCTCGCGGTTGCAAATAGGCTCAAAACCGTGTACCGCTCACGTGTTATGCTAGATCGCGTGCAACCAGCCGTGCTCGCGGTCGTGGTGGACTGCGTGCGTGCGTGCACGCATGCGTACGTACATATGTGGTCGACACACACACACATGCGCGCACACATATGTGCAAAAGCCGCGTACGACCAGGTATTTACCGGTATTTAATCGCGCGAGCTTGCCGACGAGCTTGAAGCATCGGAAAGTAAATGACACGTAATGACGCGCCCGCCACTTTGGCGGGGTTCAAAAATTGGAGCGCGTCAGTCGTGCCGAGACGAAAGTTAAAATCGCTTATTGGATGGGTATATTTACGTAACTTCAAGTGGCGAATAACACGCTCCGACCTTTTCACAAGCATTTTCCAACACATCTCGATCGTTGACCGCGTCGGCTCGAGTGTAGAAAGATAGATAGATAGAGAGAGAGAGAAAGAGAGAGAACACTGCTGCGCGCCCAGACAACGATGGGACTTGGACTTACGCCAAAGTAGCGCCTGGCTATCGTGCGACGTTCAGTATCGCGTAAGTCGCGAACGCGCAATTATTACGTGGGACGCGCGACTCGACGAAGGGTCTCCGTGCGGGATTTGCGGGCGAATTTGCCGTGGAATTTTCTCGAGCGTCACCAAACCGGGCCCGTTATCGCCTCGCACGCAGCATTGGCGCGGCCGCTTTAACGTTAACTTGCGCGTATCACTCATCGCCGGTGCCGTGTCTTATCTGCGAATATACGTCTATTGGTCACCGTGAGATACGAGAGCGCGCGCGTTACACACACCGTCACCTCTTCGGAAAATACGGTGCGGGCGCGACAACAATAGTGAAACTGCGGGACAGAAGCCGCGGGGGTGGAGGAGGCGCGACAGGTCGAGCAGGGGTGGATCGTTCTTTCCTTCCCTCTTCGCTCGTTCTTTCGCCGCTGCCGACCGACCCGCTTTAGCATGACAATCCGAACAAATTGGACGGCTCAATTTGAGCGAATTGCAACGGCGAGTTTCGGCTGGCGAGCTCCTCTGCGCGATCTCCACCATCACCGCCACCGTCACCATCAACCCCCGGGGTTCGCATACTCGCTACCGGCTACGTTGAATTAGACTAACTCGTAGCTCGTGTCGCTTGAAGGCTCCAAAATCGGCCCTACCTTGTACGTATATACGTATGAATGAACCAACAAATGGAGATACGCACGTTTGTCCCGTGCCGTGTCACGCGTCGGTGCGCACGTAACCGGCTGCGATTGACTTTCTATGTCCGCAGTTAATTACCGGGCGGATAGTCGCCGATCGCCGAGAACCCGGCGCGATGAGCGAGCACGATTTCAGCCCGTTTCCGTTGTCATTAGCGATTGCGTTTTCCATTAGACCGATTAGGATCCAGAACGGTGGAAACGATGGAACGAACATTTCACCTGGCGCTTGAGCGCTCGAAAAACTTCAGCGTTTGGGGCGCCGCGACGTCTCTTTGTGAATCGTTAAGAACGTATACGTTTTTTTGTATTGTGTTATTTCGACCTGTTATTGGACGAATGTAGAAATAGAAAAACTTCCAGGAAAAACCAGTTTCTACTGGCTAGAATTTATTGAAACTGTTCGGAAGCTGGACAGCGCAAGTACTGGGCAGTTATTCCTTGACCAGTTACTTGCTAGAAATTAGATAAAAGAAAATAGTAAGTGAATGCTGAGCAGTTTTCCTGTCTAATAAAAACTCGAGAAAGACTACTGAGGCCAGAAATTGCGCAGAAAAAACAACTCTGTTAATTGATATTCTATTATTTGAGGGAACAAGATGTAAAAAACTCGGTTATAGGTACAAATTTTTAAAGGAAAGATTTTTATAGGGGAGATGTCTATACTTAGCCAATTGCCCTCAGTTATCTCAACCGAGTTTTAATGCAGCTGAATGTTTAGATGAATGTTTTCGGTCGCACTAACAGAGATATTGTTTCTCGTTAGCGAGTTTCTCGTCTGATACCCATTCAGTTACACGAATTGAAATCTTTTTTCGCCATAGGCAGAAAAATAGTAATTAAAGGTAGAGCTACAACCATTTCAATAATGAATGAATTTGTTTGAATGAAAAGGCTATATCTTCTGAAGTTTTATGTTTGATATCGAATAATCAAATATAATATTTTATAGCGTAAAATCGAACGATGAAAAGTATTTGAAACGATGAAAAGGATTTTGTAGAAAAATAGTTTAATTAAAAACTGACCAGAGACTGACTGATTCATCATGCACTTACTGGCGAAACAAGCGTTTGAATTGGCCAGAAACTAATCAGTAATCAGAATTTCTAGCTTTAATTATTGACTGCACATAGAAAAATATATATTGCACTGAAGTAAATTACTTGTAATTAATAACTGAAATAAGTTACTTGTTTCAAATATTTAATAAGTTTATATATTCGCGAATCTACTATAAGTTCGTGTCGTGAGTATCAAATTTATACAAAATGCATTCTGAATGCTAGCAAGTTTAGCATTTCAATCAAGAATATTAAATTAACACAAAAATTTGGCGTGCTTACTGCACAGAGTCGACCCAATTTTTTCTTCGATAAAGTTTTATAAAATATTCGTGTAAAGTGAATATAAATTCTTCTTCTGAACATATATGGGAGATAATGAGCTTTTCTCAAATTTGTGATGAGCATATATTTGAAGCCTATGATCACGAAAATATTCCTTGTTGAAGATTAATAACCATTGCTTAAAAGAAAGCAAAGCTGAGTGTAATCGCTTTTTCTGATGGATTTCTTCTGAAGATGATGTTTTGCAGAATGATATTTTTCCGCATATATGTAAAGAGGTCGCTATTTTTACTTGGAATTATTGGATTTCCTAGGACAAGCTGAAATTCCGAATGAAATTCCGTCGGAGAGAGCTTCTTAATCATTAGCAAGTACAGAAATTACCCGTTTAATAAGGCACGCGCGGTTTCCGGTTACGTACCGGAGCCAACGTCGCTCCGACCGATGTTATAACCACCGAAGCTGTCGGAGTTCTCGGATGTATTCGTCCGTCAATTTCGTCCTCGTTATTTACACCGATAAATTAAATAGTAAACAATTACGGAGATTTTTTAATTATCGAAATTATAATGAAGTCTGCGCTCTCTCGCCGGAGCGTAACAGGAAAGCCGTCAATAAAACGCGGATTTGAGGACATCCTTGTATGTTTTACGTCACGAGAATCCGCGCGTTGTTGGCCTAGTTAAAAAAAAAGAGAGCAAATAAAAAGCGTTGCGAGCTACGTTGTGTCAACTCGATTTGTCAATTAATTAGCTGGACAAACGGTACATTATTCAATGCGAACAACTACGGTGTATAGTTCATCATTACTAATCGAATTTGTTATTTGTCGGCCGGTTAATTATTTGCTCGGCATTGATCCGCGCGACTTTACGGCGCGTACACGATCCGCTGACGATGATCCATTCCCCTAAAATTTCCCGCGGGCAAGATACGACGTGTCTCTCCGCGAGACACACGAATATCGACACGGCATAGTCGTGCGCGGCTGCACATGAATAAATACAACAAAGTTTCAGGCCGCGCACTCGTGGCGCCGCGGTACGGCCGATAAAATTGCTGGCAACGCGTTTCGGAGAATAAATTTCGTTGCCAAGAATGCCCGGCTATTGTCATGCCGAATCTAATCAATCGCTATGAAGATGTCGAGTTCTTCTCGACATGTTGTGTCTACCTTTGACTTTTGGCACGTTCGTCATGACGAGAGCCCGTCGAACTCAAAGCGTGCAAGATTAACGAAGGTCGGGAGGAAGCGGAGGGAGAGAAGGCGGTGAAACGCGGGAATTCACAGACGATTCGATAGGAAGGCGAAAATAAAAGCGCCGAGTCTCGCAATATTGTTTCCAGTCAACGTGGACAATTCGCGCAGAGTACTTCGACGCAGAGACACCGGCAAGAGCGCGCAATACGAAAGTTCGCAACACTGTCCACGGTATCGTATTGCACGCAGTCCAATTTCTAACGTCTTCCGACGATGTTTCTTTGACGTTTATCGAACAGCAGCAGCAGCAGCGACGACGGCGGCGGAGGGCAAATATTTGCCGGCGATAATGTTGACGTGACACAGGCGATAATGTTAACGTGTCCTCCGCAACGCATCTCCCACCACATTTTGCTTACATTTTACGGACAATGTGCAGTGGGCATACGCAATCCCGAGAAAAAAAGTATTAAATTTCTAAAAAGAGGACAACGTCCCAAAAAGTTACAATCCCGAAAACTGAATACCAGGACACTCACTATATAGAAATGCACCCAAGTAGAAATGTGTGTATCTGGCTCGGTTTGAATCAAGAACTATCCTAGAAATTGAATCTCGACGGTATCTAGTCACGAGATAGTAAATAAGTTAGCTGACGATTAAATAAACAAAATTGCAATTATGGATGGGAAGGATAAGAAACTCAGAGATCGGAAATCATAATAAATAATAAATAAGTAATAAGTATAATAATAAGTAATAATAATAAGTATTATAATAAATAAGTAGTGAATAAATGTACAAATGGTTGGTGAATAAGTAGTTGCTAGCCGATAATGTAACGCTCAGTTCTACTTTTTTGAGATTCTTATAAAATTTATAAAACCTTAATTTTCACCTACTACCTGATTTTTTCTCAAATGCTTCTGGTGATACAGTAGTCAGATGATGTATTTTAGAATAGGCATTGCCATCTATCTGATATGTGATAGCTAGATGACACGGTTGGACTACAAACCCGATTCAATAATCAAACAAATTGATTAACTAAAAAATTTATTTCAACTTGCACACGGAGAGAATAGTTTTCTTTTTAGAGCATTATACCTAGTATATTATTATATCTAGTAAGGATGTCAGACACAAATTTATTGGATACGAGACAAGATTCGATTTCTATTAGAATAGTTTTCACAAAATATCGAAAACATGCAATTTTCCCGAAAAGTCGCAAACTCGACAACTGAGTATAGAGACAATCATCCGAAATATTAAAAGTATAAAGTTGTCAATAACTTGTCATACAATTTTGCGGGGCGCAACTTCATGCTTTCATTATTTCGGGAGATTGTCCCTGTACTCAGTTTTCGGAATAATGACTTTTCGGGACAATGGCATGTTTTCAATATTTTGGGGAAACTGTATTTCAGTACATTGTTCCCGGGTATTCAGTCCTCGGGATCGTGACTTCCCTCGGGGCGTCGTCCCACTTCTCAAATTTCGAGGTGTTGATTTTTCGAAATTATACATGTTTATCGTGTGTCGATGGGCGCGAACCCGGCCGGTTTATATGCATTCCTGCACGTATACCTTCGCCGCTTCGCGCTTGTAATCCGGAAAAAAGATGTTTAACAAGACAATGATAAACATGGTCTCGGGAGAGGCCGTGTCTTAGGATTCTATTCTACGAACTGACCTGTTAGCGGAAGGGCAGGCAGGTGAGCGTCCCAAAGGTATATCATACCGCTCACGTTCCCGACGAAATATGAAATTCTACGTGTTTCGATGTAGCAACGTGGTAACAAAGATCTTTGGGACCTTTCGCCGGAAGACAAGCGCAACTTGCGGGCGCGTTTACCTTTGTCTGCGGCAAAAAAATAAGAAGTCGTTTATGAGCTGAAAGGTTCTTTAGTTTCACGCGGAATCACTGGAAAGATCAGCTCGGGGAAGGCGACGAGGCACGCGTCTTCGGATATGACCCTAATAAACGTAGCGTTACGTAATAAACGCGTCGCTAGCATGCCTCGGAGCATTCCTCCAGAACGTGGTGCAACGTAAAATGAGATTGTCTTGTCGGTAGCAGCCGCTGCCCCTGTCGGCCCTACTTTAAGTTCGGCGATTCGTACATATCGATCTGTGCCGTGCGCGCGGAAGCAAGTGCGATCATACTCTATCTCCGACGGGAGCGCAAGTGCACGCGCAGCTCTTTCTCTAATAGTAATAATAACAATAATAACAATAACGATAATAACGCCATTTCCCGTGGCGCGACACGCTAATGCCATTTTTACGCGCGAGCCCGTGTCGTCATCGTCGTCATTGTTCGCTCATTAATGTTGCCGTTGCCGGCGAAATTTATCCGGCTGGAATTTCAATCTGCACAGCTCGCAAATACTGGCGCCGCGCTACCACCAGTGTGATCGACACTCTATGATTCTATGATGAGGCGCGCAGCCAATGCAAAATACAGTTTTAATCTCCGCGACAGCTTATCGTTTACCAATGGCGAGACCCACTGCATCAAACGCTAATTTATGCTATCGCGCACGTCCGAATTCCACGACTACAATCGACGTCGAAATAAACTGCGACGCGGGTGCAATGTGTGTACGCGTACCACTGTGTGTGTGTGTGTGTGTGTGTTTGCACGCGCGCGCGCGTGTACGAAGAACCCATTTATGTGCGGCCGAACCTCACTTCGGCGTTGGCGCTATCTTTCCTCCAAATTGCGAATCTATGCAAATCATATACCAGTTGAGTCTTCCATAGAGGGGGAGAGAAAGAGAAAGAGAGGGAGGGACTCTTTTATTTGAGAGAAAAACAAAACAACAGGGAAGATTAATACGCGGAATCGGCAAACGAGCCAAATATATCTGCGAAACTCTTTCGAGTTCGCGTTATCCATCGCGCCGAAATTGCGACTGGACACGCGAAAACGCTAACCGCGCTGCGATACTGTACTGAAGTACCGCCGTTTCACCGCGTCGAGACACACCAGCTTGTGTCTCCAGATTTATCCGGAGATCACGTTACGTTAGTTCAATACGTCCTATTTTTCGCGGGCAACACGTCGTTCTCAGCCATCGATAAATCCATATTGAAAAAGGCAGCGAAAGAGCTGACGAGGAAGAGCGGGAATGTAACGTGTCGAAGAATCTCTACACGGGGAAAATATTACGGCTCCTTTTATATATATATATATATAAATTCAATTTTACTACGTTTCTGGTAGTCCAAGAATAGACTGTCGGTATCGTCTATCTTGCTAAGGAATGTAAGGGAGTAAATTTCGTTGGAAACATAGCGAGTGTTTCAACAGTGCACATTTCGGTTTCTAAAATATAAATAGCACATACCCAGGATAGAACAGAAAATCACGATGACGTCAAGATGACAAGATTACTAAAAGACTTACTTTTTAATCGCGATTAGATCACTTTCTCGTCATTTCGACGTCATCGTGAATCTCTGCTCTACTTGACTACAGAATGGAAGGATAGCCAATTACTGCAGCATGTCGATCTATTCCTCGGTTACGAAGTCCTGTGTAGCAGTTTTTACTACAAAACTCTCTCCGCGCGTGTACGGGAGAGGTGAGTGTTTCATTATCGGATAAGCACGCGAGATCCGATCCCTGACGCTTCTCTGACACGGAGCAGTAGATTAAAAGTCGTGAATTTCCAAACGACGCGTTCCGAGGGCAAGGGAGCCCAGCATGGCCGGTATTACGAGGGCAATCCATTAAAAATCCGGTGCGCTCCAATCGAGCCCGATGCATCGGCCGTATGTACGCGTCCGCGGCCAAGACAGGTTCGCTGCGTTGCTTCTCCGCGGTGCAGGCACATACGGCCAAAATGCTTGGTGGTCCCTCGAGTGGTGCCCGCGGGAGAAAGAACCACCTGCCGTAGGGATCAGTGGGGGCAAACTGCCGTGCACCTCTACCCTCGTATTCTTCCCTTCGTTGTCCATCTCTCTTTCTCTCTCTCTCATTCTCTCTCTTTCTCTTTCTATCTTTCTTTCTCGCACCTCTCGCTCGTTCCTGCGCCCTCGACTCTGCGATAGGGGCCCAATGTTCGCTCGCACCCTTCTGTCCCTTCTTCCCCGCCGCGCATGGAGTTCCCCACTCGAACCACCGCCGCCGCCGTCGCCGCCGCCGCCGCCGCCGACAGGATTGGCTCATGCTTCACCGATGCCCCGGCCACGGTAAACATTTTCACTCCGAGGGAGTGTTGCGTGCAAAGGTCGGGAAGACAAATAGGGGAGAAGCGAAATTTACCTTTGAACTTTTCATTGAATTTTGATACGTAGGATATTTACGCGATTGAACTGTTACGATAATCGCGACAGCTCTTAGTTCCGCATAGGGTGTGAGGAGAAGTAGCGAAGTGCGGATAAGGGCGGAAGAAATGAGTCGATAAATATCAATCAGAGAAATATTGGAAGAGCCGGTGCGCGTTACTATTGAAGGTGGGGGGAGGGACACTCTTTAGCGCGAGTAAAAAGTAAGTCCGTTACATTTGTGTTACTCGGCGCTCTAAATATGTATTAAGCAAAATTGGTCAGAGCGCGCCCTATTAAGTAATTAAAATAATTAAACTCCGTCCCGGTACAGCAGTATGGGTGCCGATTTTAACAAGACTTAAATGAGAGAATTATGTAAATTTTGTTAAAATTACTTCCCGTCGAAATTAGCTTGCTCAAATGCAGATGTCATTATTGCTAGCGTGTCACATATTTGATTCATCGTGCAATTTCCTGTAATGCGTTCGGAATTATATTTTTAGTTGAAAGTGTATTTATTGCGAATTTGTTGCGCCAAGCACTTTGTGTCTCATATATATTCATTATAATTTTACACTATGCACCACGCATCCGAAGGGAGAAAAAGGGTGGAGGGGAGGGGGAGAGAGAGAGAGGAAAAAAGAGCTAAAATTCGGGACTGTGCGTTACTCGAGCGAGGTCGATCATTTTACATCCCTCTCCTTCGCCGACGCACTTTTTTCAATTTTTTTTTTGTACCCGACTGTATAATTTATTATGTTTTTAAAATCGCTCAGTACTGTTGTTCCACTTGGGGAGGATGTTTTATCTCGCGAAACGTAACCCCGGCGATAAGGACCTTATAAAAATTTACCGCCTTCATTAAATTCCCACGTTGTTTCAAAAGGGCGGAATGTAACGCATCCTCTCGAGATAACCAGAATGCACTATTACCAGTGGCTTCAAGTCATTCCTAACGCCGTCGTCCAAGCGCCACACTTTAGCAGTGCGCATCTCGAGGGAGTTTCTACGTGCGCAACAGGGGACCATATTTCGCGACTTCGAAT
The DNA here is from genome assembly GCF_010583005.1 of Odontomachus brunneus. Taxonomy (NCBI): domain Eukaryota; kingdom Metazoa; phylum Arthropoda; class Insecta; order Hymenoptera; family Formicidae; genus Odontomachus; species Odontomachus brunneus. The sequence continues at coordinate 284,890 of NW_022639665.1, read as the reverse complement.
TCCGGGCGACCTTGTTTACCCCGCGTAAACTTATTACACTCGCCCGTTCGCTTATTTTTACCGCGCTGCTCACGCGTAAAAACGCAGGAGAATTACAATTTCGCGAGAAATTCGCGGGGAGAGGGCTCGTGAAGAATAAATGTAATCGGGGAAACACCTTGGCGCGAGAGAGGCACTGGCGGCCCGAGAATTCTCTCGCGGACGAGCCTCGGACTTTTAGCGCCTCCTGCACCTGCAGGTGTGCATCCGCCTCTGGCCGGTTACCACCACCGCCACCGTCGCCGCCGCCGCACCGCCACCACCACCACCACCACCACTGCCGCCACCGCCGCCTCCTCCTCCTCCTCCTCCTATTCCTCTTCCTCCACCGCCGCCGTCGCCGCCGCCGCCGTTGTTGCACTCCACTCCGACGCGGCCGGTTGTAGTACTCCGCGACACACTATGCGTGGCGGCGGTTCAAGTGTGTCATGGTGGGGCGAATTCCGAGTGGCACGGTGGGGGTAACGAAGGCGCGACGAGTTCGCAGCACGGCAGGTTCAGTTTCCGTGCGACTGTCGAGGGCGCATCAGTAGTGCCGGTGGATGCGCGATAGTTTCTCTCTGGTATCAGTTTCGCGCCAAGCTACCTCGGCTTCGAGTCGCGCGTGACGTACGCGAGGTGCACAAAAAGGACTCAGCCGATTTTTTTTCCCCTCCTCGGTCGCACCTCCTCACGTCCGGTGTCGGGAATCGCGCGGAGTGAAAAACAAAAAGGGAGAAAGAGAGAAGGGGAGATAGTGTGAGAGTGAGAGAGAAAAAGAAGGGAAAACCGCTTCGTCCGGCGGAGCCATCTCCGTCGACGGGAGGAGGGGACGTGGAGGAGAGTCCCGATTTAAATCTCCGACCGCAGTAAGCCATTAATACCGTCAGGTGCACACACGGTCCACCCGCACATAAACATACACACACACACACACTCACACACACACGCACCCACACACACACACACACACACATACACAGAGATCCACCACCTCGTGAACGGAAATGGATTTTTACCCCTGTGCACACAGTTGAGCGATGATCACGCGCGGATCCGTCGCGAGGAGCAGCGCATCATCGTTTTCGCCTGGTGGTGCGTCATCGTCACCGTTGTTACCGTCGTCATCGGGCAGTGTCGTCGTGACGTAAGTCGCGGCCGGTCACGCTGCCGACGGGTATCCACTCGTGGACCACGGACGTGTGGGACACTTCCGGACGGTAGCAGGCGACGACGAGCGGGCAGGAAAGTCGCGGAGGACTCGAGCGAGAGTGAGAGAGTGTGGTGAAGTATGGTGAAGCAGCGAGCGCGCTCGTGTTCGCCGCAGCCGGTGCAACGTCGTCGTCGTCGCAGTGAACGTCGCCGTTCGGATGTGCGTGCGTGTGGTGTCTCAGCCCTGTGAGGAGAAGGAGGAGGTGGAGGAGAGGAGACCGTGATACGCGTCGTTATATCGTGATATAATACATATAACGTGATATATATATATATATATATATATATATATATATATCTCGTCGAACAGTGGCCGTGCATCGCGTTCGATCGACACCAAGTCTCGATCGCCAGCGTCTCGACGATCAAACGAGGACGTAGTAAACCAGTGTGAGGAACACGTATATAATTACTGTCCTCGTGTGAAACCTCTCTGTAACCATGGATAGAACATCGAGGACTAGGAGGGTTGGCCACCGCACGCAGCTAGTGATAATGAACTTATTACTGCTCTGCTACGGTGAGTATATCTCTGCCCAATCGTATCCCCTGCCCGTCGTTTTCCAACTAACTAACATATGGATGGATGGATGGATGGACGATCGAACAAGCCACGACGGACTCAATATGATTAAAAACTAATCTCGTCGAGACGCGCGCGGGCTGGCAGTTAATTAATGAACGATTCAGGCACACCGCGTAGTTAGGAGTAGATAGGTTGCCTGCCGATCAGTCGGTCGTCCATATAAATATCGGATAAACAGATCGTTTCCGAGCGGCGACGTGACATTCGTGCAAAGTGCGAGAGAAAATGTCGCAGATTAACAAAGGAGCAACGAAACCGGATTCGCGTGAACCGCGGGGGTCGGAAATTATTGTGCGTTGCGATGTAGTCGGGAATGTGGCGCGCTCGTGGAGCAACCCGAGTCGTCGAGACGCGAACGCAGCCCGTAGTTTCGACGTTCGCTGGCCGCGATCGATGACGAACAATGTTCTGCCGTCGATCTCCCGCGGTTCGCGACGACCCCCCATAAGTGTCCTTAGCACGAAATATTATCCTTCGGGGGATAAATCGCGAAACGCCCCGGCGCAGACCCGCCAGCGTAAATTAAAGTTTTAATCGTCGTAGGATAACTGTGTCATTAAAATACGAGCAAATTTTTATGAAACTGTCGGAAACTGCTGACGTTCTATTCCCGACCAATTTCCCTTCCCTATTTTTCTCACCCACCTCCTCCACACCTGGCAACTCCTTTTGTTCATTCCTCTGCCACCGCGCCTTCGTGAGCACGCAATAAGTATTTACGACGTTGTATCGTACGATGCCTTTTTAATTCTTCCCGTCTCTCGAATTGATGGCAACCCTCCTCTCCCCTCCGCTCCTCCCCGTCGTGCGAGGACATCGGTCTTAGACCCATCCCCGTGGAATGGCAATCGCCGATGTCAATGTCGCCCGTTATATCTCTCTCTTTTTCTCTCTCTCTCTCTCTCTCTCTCTCTCTCTGCTTCGTCCTTTTTCATTTATAATCATTACGTGTTACTGACATCTTTAGGGAGGAAAGAATCTCCAAGTATAATAAAATCGATATCCCAGCCAGAAACTTAGAAGCCGCGGAGCACAGAAACGAAATTTTATTATGATTCGAAATGGACCCGCGCGCCGTTCGCCGCCCGGCCGGCTGTCAGGCGCCGTCCGGGCTTTTAAGAACTATGGACGCGGTAGTCGCGCCACGTGGAAGGGGAGAAAGTTCGTTCGCGGATGCAATGCCCGCGGGTACTGGGGATGTATGGCCGGGGCTGTTAAGACTATGTGCGTCGACGTTGCAGATCAACCCTTTGTGAGCCGGCACTGCACGGCACGCAGCAGTTTAAACAACCGGTCTCGCGTTAATCACTCGGCCTCCTCTCTCTTCTCTGTGGTGTCTCTTTCTCTCTCTGTCTCGGCGAACGGCGATAGTGGCCGCGCGCTGCAACCAGCGGAGGATATTTGCATACGCGCAAGGTTACTCGATACCGCGTGATTTTCCTCGCGATAAATCCGCGGAACGTCGCGCACTGGCCACCGCGGGTGGATAGAAGTGGTGGCGGTCGCGAATTAAGATTTCGCGTTAAAGCGCAGTACAAAGTAAGTTTACGAAGTTCGAATTAAAGCCGCTTTTGCAGAGCGGCCGCGCAGTTGCAGCGACTGTGCGAAGGGCTTTAATTGGAGGTATAATTAGGTGTAGGGCGTTGCATCAGCGGCGCGCGGTGCAGTTACGGCCGATTACCGCTGCCTGCGAGCGCATCCAACGAAGATCCCGATGAGGGTGGCGCGGTTCTCTCTCTCTCTCTCTCTCTCTCTGGCGCGCGCGCGCGACTTTGGTCGGATCCGCTCGGCTTGGGAAATGGTATCGGCGCGTTAAACGATTGCAGCGTTTTCTAATCGTCGTGCTCCGTGAACGACCGCTTCCCACGGAAGATCCGCGATTCGAGCCAAATGTTATCGCTCCGCGGAATTATCGGAAAGTAATTAACCGCTAATCGGCCGGCAGTCAGGGTCGGGGGACGGCAGAAACGGGGGATCCCGATGTTCCTTCTTAACAACGGTGATACATTTAATTGCGGCGGAAGCGTTGCCGCGTTGCGTTTCGAACGGCATGTCTGCGGTACGATCGTTGATCCGCGGCAAAAATAAAAAAAGAGAAAAGAAAAATGCTCTCACGATAAAGTATACTCGAGTGTCAATTGTGCGCTCAAAGAAGTCGGACGTGGCAACCTACGGCGCTCATGAGAGAGGAAATGCTCAAGTAACACCTGTCACCCTCCACATACATCGGGGCGTGCATGTTGTCGCACTTTTTCGTTAGAGGACATGAGACACGAAGACACTCGGGGCAGTTAGTTAGGAGAAGCTAGCCGGGATCTTTAGGCGACAGTCGTTTATTTAAAGTAACGTGACGCGAGCAATCGATCGACGTCCTTTGCGGCACTCCTAATAAATCTCCCGCTCTTATTGCCGGTGTTTTTCCCCGTGCCGAGCATCTGAGCTGTCTGTCCACTCGATAAATTTCGACGGTGTGCTCTCTGCTCCCGCTCGTGCTCGCTCACGCGCGGCCGCGCTCGCGCGCGCGCGCTGAAGAAATGCAAGCTGCAACGCAGGTGCGAGAGCGCCGTTAGCTTCGTTGTTGCATTACGAAAAGAAGATTACGAGCGCGGCGCGGTGTTAATGGCACACAGGAGGGCGCCGACGTATCTCTCCTCCGCGCGCGCAGAACATAAGCGATTAATGGCTTTCGTAAACGACCCCTTATTTCTTGTCGTCGCGCAGAAGTAACCCTGAGTTATGCGCCGCGAGAACGCGCCCGCCGCGCGCGCGTATCAAAAATTATTTACTTCCTACGCAGCGATTATACCAAGTATCTCGCCTTTATCGCCTCATCTGTCTTCATTTCCGCTTAACCTCGCCGAATGTACGCGCGGCGGGGAACCGTCGCGCGAATGGGACTTTTACCTTAACGGAATTTTAATTCGAAGATAATCACGCGCCGGGCTTTTTCTGGCGCCCGCGGACGTGTATAGGGAAAGAATCGGAGACGGAAGGAAAGCAGCGTCTCATCAAATCGTCCAATCGAATTCGCGTTTCTCACGGGCGATGTGATCGTTCGAGTTAAACGATTCGCTCGGTTCCCCTCTAATTTGTACTCCTCCGCTCGTAACGCGGAAACGATTTCCGCCGGTCGGAGATTAAGAACGGTAATTGACGGTCGTTTGCCGATCGAGTAACGTCGCGATAAGGACACAACGCGCCCTCCGACATGACGAGTGTGTCTCGCGGTCTCGCTTTCTCTCGGCACTTCGTCCTGTGTTTCCAGCATCGCACCGTGCAGTGTCGCCCACGTACGAGCCTCTCCTTACCGATTCCTCGAGTCAAACATTCCCGCCGCTGCACGTTCGCGCCGATACGGCCGAGCCCGTTCCGCTCCCTGAATAGGAGAAACGGCCGAGGAATTAATTCTTTATATTACCAGCAGACGCGGAAAAGAGGCAGGCAAGCAGGGGCGGGGAATGAGATGGAAGACAGGCAAGGGCGCATTTGTCGGAGCAAACGTGCGAGTGCACGCACGCACGGGACATTATTTCGGTCCGTGCCGCGGCGGCGGGCTGATGTGAAATAAAAAATGGCACAGCCATTCTCAAATCGTTTCACATATCGCACGTGCACTCCGATAGTCGGACGGCCCGACGAGAGGAAGAGAGAGAAAGAGAGAGAGAGAGAGAGAGA
>NW_022639665.1:235139-278264 GCF_010583005.1 Odontomachus brunneus | reverse complement strand
AGAGAGAGAGAGAGAGAGAGAGAGAGAGAGTGAAAGAAAGAATGAGAGAGAGGGAGGGAGGGAACGGCTGCACCTCGGACGCGAGCAGTTTTCCCAACTTTCTCCGTACGTTTCACGAAAAGACATTATAATGGTCGAATATCGCGGCATCGAATTGGCCACTTCAACGTTCTGCGCGTTACTTTCTCGTTGAAAAAGCGACATTATTGTTATACGACATGCACGGAACGTTCCGGCGAATCTCTTATCATGGAATCTGGCGGTTACTTAAGAAAATTGGACTCGGAACATCCGTTCGTCGCGACGCGGACCTTTAAACCCTCAACGCTGAAGGAAGAAACTAAATACTCGTTAGGAGCAAAATCCCCGAGATAAAATCCCTTTAATATCGCTGTGTCAACAAGGTACGACTATTCGTTTGCGTAACTCTTCAATCCCGATTTCAAGTGATTTTAAAAAATTATTCATCCGCGTCGTCGTCGCGAAGTAGCTGTTGGCAGCGTCTGGAAGCCGGCGACCGTCTCTCACGGGGCGGCCTGCTGCACGTCGCCGCGTTGCTTTGTGCGAGTACCATCTGGCTGATGGCTCATCGCTCTCGATAGTCGACGAATGCACTGGTACACGATCGCGTTTAACGTCCAATGAGAAAGGGAGACACGAGGAGAAACAGAGAGAGAAGGAGAGAGAGAAAGCAAGAGAGAAAAGGGAGAAACATTTGTCCTTTATCTCGTCGACGAAGATTCACATATTCACGGAAGAAAAAGATGATGTATATAATCAAAAATATTTAATTAAGCATAGAGCTGCATCATCTATAGTTATGTTTGTGCGATGGTAATGCGTCTGATTGATATGAGTCAGTTACTTTGTTACATCAACTACATCAATGTAGTGATTTGTTTGTGGCAACCAGAAATCGGTCGAGGTGATATTTACCATGGGCACACTCTGGTTGGACCAAGCTGATATCGTCACTGTAACTCAGCAATTGCTCTGCGGTTGCAGCGACCACATAATCAGTCCCATTTTACCATTAATAATAATAATAACAATAATAATAATGTTACTTTGTTGGACGCTTTGACACACAAGGATACTAAACAGCAGATAGAATACTATGTGATGGAAGCGACCAAAAGGCGAAGCAACAGCTGATATTGAGTTGATATTAATGCCTCGTCTAATAAATGAACACATAAATTGAAAAATGGATTTTGTTGTCGAGGCGAAAATTCGAACCAAAATTCAGTAGATATTGGAATCAACGAAATGTTCGGTAACTGCGACCAAAAACAATTTAAACAGTAGACAGAATACTATGCGATGGAAGCGACCAAAAGGCGAAGCAACAGCTGATATTGAGTTAATATCAATGCCTCGTCTAATAAATGAACGCATATAAATTGAAAAATGGATTTTGTTGTCGAGGCGAAAATTCGAACCAAAATTCAGTAGATATTGGAATCAACGAAATGTTCGGTAACTGCGACCAAAAACAATTTAATTGCCGCTATGTGTGTTTTGCTCTTCCAATGATACATGCACTTGACGCAAATAAAAATACAGTAATGTCAAGCAAATTGCACGCGTACCAAATATTCAAGTTCCATGTAAAAAAATAATTTTTTTTCCGTGCGCACAACTTGGCGCAGGCCAGATTTACGCGTGGAGCAAATCGTACTGTTTCTTTTCGTGCAGGTTTCTACCACGACCGTGCTATCGCGTCACATTGCAGCGACTTGCATTAATGGCGGACCCGCTGCGACTCCATTGACAAAAAGTGTCACCTCGTGACACACGACCCTTGTCGGATTCCTGTCGTTATATCCTCTACGAGACAAGCTACGCTCGAAGTTGCGCTGATAGGCGTGCAAGCGTTAAAGGCACGCTTCTTGAAACATGCTCGTCGTTGAGCGCATATAATAACGAGCGAGCCGGCCGCAACCATTGCGCTTATCGCGTGTCATTGTACACGAGGGCCAATAATATAACGCGGTGCGCATGTAGCGCGGGCATGCCTACGGCGATGATATTCGACACGATGAAATAAGGTTCGACTGTTGACCAGCGCCGCGACGTATTGCCACTGCCGCACCGGAGCTAACATTAACGTGTTTCGCTTTGTTATGTTGCCGTGGCTCGCGAGCGCTGCGGGGCGCGCAGGTATGCGCGGGATGTCACGAAAACGAAGACAGCTATTATTAATTGAATGTAGATGTATCAATTGGACAGTGCCCGGGGGCTAGGCTCGACGGTCGTTATGAACGTCGAGGTGTGTCGTTGATTTCCGTCGGGCCGTACCAGTGATTAAAATTCGAAAAGAGCCCTTTTTTCGTAACCGACATGTGCTTCGCGAGTCGACGACTCGTTCGCTGAAATAATTATACCGATCTTGTGTTTCTTTCTCGCTCCTCCCTCGCCCTTCTCCCTTCTCTCCTTTCACGAACCGCGCGAGCGATCAATGCTGAAAATTAAAATGTTGGCCTGTCGTGAAAAATTCCAGACAGGCAAAAATTAACTTCGACCAAACTCAAGTCCAACTTATAGATGGTATCGCCCTACATACAAACGAAGACTGTGTGCTGCATAATTTAAGGTCGTTTTAGATCGCGCGATTTTCGGCCGTTATTATAGAAGGACTACCGCGTATATACATATCGTGGTATGTGTGTATATGACCACACATATAGAACGACGCATGTAACATAACATAGCTTTAATTTCATACCGCGCCATCGTATCATATCATTTCATGCGGTATAAAATCGTAATACTGCGTTACACCCACGGTGCTTTCTTTGAATATTTCAGCGACACTTTAATACTTCGCATTTTTATAATTGTTTTATATGAGTTCTGTCAGAGAGGGATATATATGTACGCATAGAATAAACGCAGATTAATTGCATTTTCCTCTTAATCGGAAAATTGCATTACAAAAGCCATCAATATTCGCGTAAAAGATATTGCGATTTTTAAAACGATGTTTGTGGCGCAATTCCGACCCCGTAGAGCGGCTTGTGCATCTGGCGTTATTTAAATAAATAATTATTTGCGGACACTACTACACTATGAGATGCAAAAATAATCGCGCGATCGTTTACGCGTTAATCGTTAAACCTGAATTATGATTGTATATCGCTTTACGTTCATTTTAGATGATATTTATATATTGTAATAATATTTAAGACGAGTCTTTAAATAAGAATCGAGCGCCAGGTCTTCGCGTGCGATAATATTGTTTGTGACAGGAGAAACAAGTTGTTGATATAAGCTTTGATATAAGTTATGTATACACAGTAACAATACGATCAAAATGTGTCTGAACTTCGGCTTTACTTTTACTTTAACTCTCTCTAGCAGAGATAATATAAACAACAATAAAGCCAACAAGAAATTTAAAACACGTAACAGTCAAATTGTCAGCTCTTATTACATAAAGCTTGGCTCTTATTAGCCTCATATTTTTTATTACGCAGGAAGTGAATCCGGTTCGTACAACTGATTTTCTGTTGTCTGAGAACCAGACGGAAACTCGACTGTCGGTGACGACAGGAAGATTCCTGCAGAAGATATTTTTTCGTACAAATACTCTTTGTTATCTCAACCGAGTTTTAACGCAGCGAGACTGCCAGAATGTCCTCGATCGCAATAACAAAAGTATCGTTTCTCATCACCGAGTTTTTCTCTGCTTCCGATGCTCATTCTGTTACACGGACTGAGATTCTTCTTCCATGTAATGTTTGTTTTCACAACTCTATATTTATTTCGCATTATACTAATTTGTTTTAAAATCAATTTGAGAAATACTCGTCTAAATATATACAGGTAGACTTGCATGATTATCACGAAGTGACAATCGATGAAATCTGAAACTTTACAATTAGTTTAATTGCATTTACGAATTGCATTTACGAAGTAAATATACTGGTATTGAATTATTAAATTTACATCATGCATTAATGTAAATTTTTCGTTACAGTGAGATGCAGGATATACATTTTGCCATTCTATGCGATAAATACGAATGCGATCTGATCATAAGAGTCGAGTCATAAGAGCTCCACGTTGCTGAATTTCGTGATTTAAAGTTGCGGTAAAGTTTACGCGCATCGGTCTATCGGCAACAGTCTTTTTGTTTAATCGTTGTAAAATCTACCAATTGTTTATGTTTATTGATATCAGCGTATTCAGCATACGGACTTATTATAATCGTCATTAATCATGTGTATAATGACAATGTGCATAATTGTTACTAATAGCCCTCTCGGACATAAATAAAATTAATCATTAATGTGATAACAGCATTATGATGCAATGCAATGCTAATAATAATAAAATTATACTAACATTATGCAATGAAAGGAAAGAAGAACCCGATCGAATGTCAAATTAGCCGCGGCTGTGGAATAAACGGCGCCTGCGATTCCGCACAACGACGTTAGACAATTGCCTAACATCGCTGCGATACGGTTGTATTAGGAACAGCTCCGTTTAAAGGACTGTTTAATGCCGTAGGGGTGAAGCCCTTCGCGCGTTTATTATCTCGGCGAGGAAGTTACGTGCGATACGCTCGCGCGTACGGGCGAGAGAACATATCTGTTAATACCACAGAGGCAAAACACCTTTGAAGAACCCTCTAACGCGTTACGCAAAGCTCGAATCGGTATTAGTCACGTAAAGTTACCCGCGCGCTCCTTATTGCTGTGGCCACCCCCTTACCACCACCTTACGCAGACAAGCAGCAGCGGCAACCTGGTGTAACCTAGTGTAAACCTGGACTTATAAACCGAGTTTTCTAAATAACTAAAATCCATTAGCGGCAAGCCTCGGCAAAGTGGATGAATATGTGCGAGATAGAGAGAAAGGGAGGGAGAGAGAAAGAGAGAAGCACGGCACGTGAGAGTAGAGCTCTCTCACAGAGAGCAAGACGAAAAAGGAATATTACCGGAGCGGAAAGTTTACCTTACAAGACGACAGTCGTACGAAGAAATTTCCTATATATTTTCCGCGCGAGGAAACACCTAAAGGCGCGGTCACATTGCGGCGAGATAACAAGCAGGCCGCGCGGGAGACTCTGCAAACTGCGAACGAAAATTTCGATATTCTTTCTCTTTGTCTCTACCTTCGTCCGTCTTGTCCATCGGGACAACTCGTACGACTTTATTATTTCTGAAGATATACTTACGCTCTGTACGAAAATAAGTACGACCGCTCTCTGACCGCCTTAAGCAATCAATTGGCACGTTTAATTTCTTCCGAAAATTTCTGCTTCCACGTAGATTGTTTTCTCCGTGTAAATAATCGACGTGAAATCTCGCGTCTTTATTTTCGTCAATCGATGATAATAAAAGAAAGAGCGACAGAAAGAGAGAGAGAAAAAACAAGCAAACTTGCTTCGTTAGGTCGAAAGCTATCGACAATAACAAACTGCGCGTTTGCGAATCTCCAAGGTGAATTCTCGAGCTCGAGAAACTCAGACGTGCAAGCGACGATTTCTGCCAACGGTCGTCGATAATATCGACGAATAACACCTTCAGGCATGTGCTATGTGCGACGCAGACGTTTGTTCGTTTGTGCTCGTTCCGCGACTCTTTGGCCTCGCATTAGAGGCCGATCGGCACGTACCGCGATTAATACTGCAGGATGTTGCAACACGCGTCCTGCATCGCGTACCACGTATCGCTGAGTTCGAGAGCCGGCTAGAGCCCGTGCTAACATTTTCCAGTTATTTCGTTATCGTTGCACAGTTTCTCGAGCTATGCAGTATTACACAGGGTGTCTAACATTAATTAATCACACGCCGTGTAGATGTGATGAAACTCATTAAATTGAAGAAAAAAGTCCTCTACCATTTTGTATATAACCGTGTAGATTTTTAGCTATTAGTTACAGAAGATTCGTGCACGACTATGCGCGATAACGCATTAATCTTCTTTAATTAATAAACCGAAAATCTGCGCGGTCATTTGCAAAATGATAGAGGATTTTTTCTTTAGTTTAACTTGATTAACGTTTGACTTAATGCACAAGCACATGGCGGCAGACGTCGCCATTACAGCTCATCTACCGTGTGATTACGCCAATCTTTTTTAATGATTAATGACTCGAAATTTTACGTGGCTGTTTGCGAAATGGTGGAGGCACTTCGTACTCAGTTTGATGAATTTTATTTGCACACAACGGGTGTGTCATTAATTGTCAGACACCCTGTATAATGTTGGTCATCAAAGTATCGCGTTTCTAATACATATATTATGCAAACCGCTCGACACGCCTGTTAATATAAATAAATTCTCGTATTCCTCCTCTCTCTTTCTCTTTTGGAGGAACGCAAAAGAAGTTTACGAGAGGAAACCTCACGCAAAATCCAATTACTTTATTGCCCTCTAAAATATTTCACGAAGAGAAAGATAAAAAACACAATGAAAAAACAAATTTTACAGCGAACTTGCAAGTTCGGTCGACGCGCAATATTTCAATCGAGGAGATCGAAATGAAAATTGCGGTGTCTCACACGAGCCGAGTCCTCGTAATACTAGACGTCAGGCGGCTCGCGATATTAACCCTAATCGTTAACGATCGGCCCGTATCGGTCCGTCGGTCGGATACCGTGGCGAACTAATTTATAGACGACCGCATAAACCGCCGAAATGTAAGGACACAGGAACGGCGAGCGGTATTAATCTGGTGCGGATCGCGCGACACGCTCGCGCACCATCACGCACACACTTATACATGCACGCACACACATACATACACACACAAAAACGCACATACGCGCGCACACACACAGCGGGTGCGCTCGAGGTCTACGCCGCTAAAATGCGTCGCGTGCCGCATGCGACGCAACGTCTCTCGGATAAAAAAGTATATATCGCGTGCATTCATTAGCGGGCATATTAATGCAAAAAAATTGCCATGCCTGGCCGGGCGGGCAATCGCTTATCACCGCGTGCGTACGTAAACGAGCTTAAACCCCGGCGAGGCATAATCGCCCGACGATCGAGATCAGCGTCCCGCGCGCCCTCGACTTTCCTCGCTTCGCCGGGATTACCGCGTCGTTGCCCAACAGGCCCGCGGCCACGATTTATCGTCGGTGTATCAGTCCCGACAAAACTATCGCGCGATAATGAGGTTTACAGAGTGTCGCATTCCGCAAAAGCCACGCAACCAATTTCGGCGATGGAATCGTCGGTTCTCTTCCTTGAGCGAGATAACGAACCGTCGATAATTATAAATGACCGAATTCCAGATAGAACGCGCCCGTCGAATCCACTGACGATATTAGCCTGCGCTATTTTGCGCGATTTCGCGATTATCTCGCGAGAGTTCAGACTGGCGTGGAATGGAATCGATCGTAAAAAATATCCCGTAAAGTTTCATCGTAGAGATTTAGCCCGTCCTGATCGGGCTGGTCTCAATCAGTTATCCAGTTGGTGACGTTATCGGGTTTCAATTATTAATAATCCTTGTTATCAAGGGGATGCCAAAGTGGATGACGAAGCCGAAAAATAACGTCGATCCTCACTAACACGATCACGCTCTGCTGCTCGTACATTCTTGCGCACAGACCTAGCATAAGTGTATTCTGCTTTATTTTACCATATTTCACGGGATATATGCAAGGTGTCTGACGCAAGGCGTATCAATGCACGTGTATAAGTAGATTAGGTCAAATTGAACAAAAAATTCCTCAGCCATTTTCGATGAGAGCTCGTCCCACGGCATCACTGGTTCGCCAATTTTTTTCATTAATATCTCGAAATTTTACGTGGTCGCCTGGAAAATGGCAGAGAAATTTTTTGTTTAATTTGATTTAACCTACCTTGCGTCAAACACTCTGTATAACCGTGTGTACAACTATCTTTTTGCAAATTCTTCGTCAAAATTTTTAAGCATTAAAAATTAGTCGTGTGAAAATAATGCTCTTTTAAATTTTGCTAAGCGAAGATATGCTCGATCTGTCGCTACAAAGTTGTTGCGCTATCACACAAATGTTTGCGCTAATTGACAGCTGGGGATGTGAATTTTGGAGCTTTTATCGTTTTCGTCGAGCGGTGATTTTCAATTTATTTTGACTCGTATGTTCATTATGTAAAAACAATTTGTAATTCTGTGCAATCAGTACGACGTCAAATTTACAAAAAGAAGTCAGTGTTTTGTCGGCAAGGTTTTCAAATATGGCGTCACTCTTGATAAAGTCTTGATTGCCACGTCGCGTTATGATTTATTGGGGCGACTGATTGGAACCAACTCGGTGAGGAGCATGGGACAAATTTCTAAGCAGAGTTTTAGGCAACAAACCGATAACTTGTCAAACGCACACGTGCGTGCGTTTCACAGAGAGATAGAGAGAGAGAGAGAAACGGCTTGAAAAGTACAATTATTAATGTTAATTTGATAGTACATTACTGCTTATTACCGCTGGGAATTATTATCTAATAACCGGGAATTACGGAATTAGTGTATACATTTTTGGTTGGTGGTTACCCGCCTTTACCACCCTTCCCCCCACTATCCTCGTCCTTCCGGCGAATGTTCATCCGCCCTAATATCCGATAATGATTTAATGCAATTAATGCAACGAGCTTGTGCAATGCGATTAACGTTTTGTGTGACAGATTCATGGACGATAATTTCCTGAACGTGCGCGAACAGCCGCCGACGAAGGTCGCTCCCGATCGCGTAATTTTTCATTCTGATTCACTACCGATAACGTTAATTTGTTTTCCTCGTGCACACTTGTCGCGCCAGCCAGCGCTGGCCGCTTATTCAAACAGATTCTGAGATACTTTGCGCCGATATTTCAGATACTCGAAAGTAGTCCGAAAGCGATCCCCTCACTGAGAATTGTCGTAGTCCTCGTCGTCGCCGATCGTTCATTGTGTTTGCGCTCCTAGAGAGGTAGGTGGGTTGGTATCGCGCCGGTTGAGCCGGTGGCCCGCAGGCGAGAATAATATTCCTAGCGGAAAATTCAGCGTAAACCGTAGCTCGACGGTGGCTTCCATCGGTGCGAGAAATGACTGCGAGAATTTCGCAGTAACTTCGCTGCGCGCCGCGAGAGCCCGAAATTTCGACGACTGTGCGATTCTCGTCGAGAGAATTTCCGCACGCGCACGTATTGTTGACAAGATGAAACGCACGCGAGGCATACGTCCCTCGGTAACTAGTAAGGAGACGTTTATGTCGCGCTGCAAATGAAGAAGGACAAAAGCAGGTCAATTTCGCGATGCTAAATGAGTGAAAAAGTTTCCGAGTTACATCGCGATTCGCGAAACACTGTGTCGATATGACAATCACGCGCGTCCCCGATGATCAAATCGCCATGCTGGTGTATGAAATAGGAGAAAAAAAGAGAGAAAGAAAGCAAAAAACAACGAGAAAAACTCCAGCTGTAAAATCGAAAACACCCATTGTCATCGCGGACAAGGAGGAGCACGTACACATGTAGATTACGTCGGTTACGTGCAAGGCGATTGAACGACGTGCGACAGTCGCGCCGACATCTGGCGAAGCCAACGAGAGAGAGAGGGGGGAGAGAGAGAGAGAAGATGAGAACGCGCCTTTGTGCGGTCGCAAGTAACGGTAGAGCCAGCGGCGAGTTGCGTCTCGTGAGAGGGTCGTCCTTCTCTTCTTGCTCTCATCTTGCCGTCGTCGCCGTCGTCGTCGCAGTCCTCCTCCTCCTCGTCCTCATCGTCTTCCGTCCCGATCTTTTGTCCGCCGAACCGTAAATCTGCCCGTAAAACACAGCGCCGCGGCCGTATATCACTCGCCGCGCTCGTCGCACTTCCTTTAGCGTTAACGTTAGCGCGACGTATCCACCGCGCGCAATCGAAGCCGTGTCTTCAGCGTTCGCGCGGCTGTTCGTTTGGGCTCGTCGTCGTCGTCGTCATACATCGCGCCGGATACCCTTCACCTGCGTTCACGTCGCGTTTAATTGGATCCGCGGCGCGCTCGCTGAACACGAGCGTCGCGAACACTTGCGCAATGCGACCGACGACCGCGACGTCCTCATTTTCCGAATGCGCGCCTCTCCTGCATACCCCCCGTCGCTTGAAAGACAGGGACTCCTCTGCGGTCTGCCTCTTCGTCTATTTCTCGCGTGATTTAGTGCAACACAATTGCGCGAGCCCGTGCAGTGCTGGAACTCGAGACTGCACGCGTACTTTCGCGGGCATCCAAATGGCGAAGCCATTGGAAAGATAGATTCGGAAAGATCCGGGTTACTTAAAAATCAATGCGCGATATACACAGAGCGTCCGACAATTAATGACACACTCGTTGTGTGCAGGTAGAACTCGTCAGACTGAACACAAAATTCCCTCATCTTTTGAGTCTATTAATTAAAGAAGATTGACGAATGATCACGCGCGATCACGCGGCAGATGAACTGTGACGGTGACGTCTTGCTTGTGCCAGGCGTGATGCATCTCAATATGCAGGTCAGTGTGACGAGTGAAACGATTTGCCACACTTTCATACTTCTCTTAATGACCGAAATGGGTGTGAACCGTTTTGAAAATGAGTGCACCGCCAAGTCCGTGCTGAGTCTGTGTTCGAATAAGCACATCTGCCAACGAAGCGAATAAAGAATTCATTATATTGATTAATATGTTGTGCAATTGTACATTAAAACACAAATTGAGCAGTCCCTTACCATTATGCAAGTGACGACGCAGATTTTGGGTTATTAATTAAAGAAGTTTGGTGCATGATAATACGCGATAATGCAACAATTAATTAATAACCAAAAATCTACGTCATCATTTGCAAAATGATAGAAGACTTTTGTTTAGTATAATTTAGTAACGAGCACACGATGACGAAAGTCGTCATCACAACTCATCAATTACCGTGATCACACGTGATCACTCATCAAAATCTTCTTTAACACTTTCTCTATCAATTTTGTTTTTTAAAGACAATTGTTTTTACTTCCACCTCATATATTACTATATTAAATATATTATTATATAATATAGTTTTAGAAAAAAACTAAAATTTTATGTTTGACGACGAAAAGACCGAGACACTGATGTTTTACTGGAGCTTGTCCCAACGATAATAAGTAAAATGATAGTTGATTTGTTCTAAGTGCAAAAAATTGGTTATTTCATTGAATAAGATTATTATTAAATCTTTCTTAGTACGTTTTTTAAAGAAAAGCTTATACTCGAAATTATGATTTTATTCTACTAAAAATTGGTTTTTGTATGGTAAATTTCAAAACAATCAATAATACAGAGCTCGACGTTACATTCTTTGTATTCGAATCTAGATCTTTTATTTGCTATTCTTTTCGGTCCAGTACTCCAGTATAAATGGTCATTTTCTTTGACCTGTTGGATGGTTCTCATCTTTCTTAATATGAGAAGGAAAATGTCTAACTATCAAACATAAAGGATTGGATAATCAGGATTTATCATTTACGGATTTTTATTTCGACCCATGTTTTTCAACTTTTGATTAATTGCAGTTTGAAGCTAGAAAATAATGGATTTAGAGGATTTCTCATTTTATATAAAAAATAAGCGTTGAAAGTAGCAGAATCAAGTGAAAATTTAAACAATAACCAATAGCTATGTAAAAATAAACAATAACCAATAGCTATGTTAAAATAAACGAAAAGTAATCCTAAAATCGCAAATATCATATAGAGATGGATCATGATATATATCAAAATATACAACCTCAAATCCTGGTTAAAACAGTGCTGCAATTATTGAAAAATGTTAATCCGTTCTCGAGATATTCGAGTTACTAAATATACTAGTACGCTCGTCCTGAACCGGTTAATGGTAGAGGAAACATATGTCCTGGAACATAACTGTCTCTTTGGTAGCGAAAGAGTTAATAGTTGTTAATTCAAAATTTTACGTGCTCGTTTGCGAAATGGTAGAGGGATTTCATGTTCAGTTTGATGAGTTCTATCTGCACACACACACAAACGAATGTCATTAATCGTCGGACACCTTGTATATACGTTACTGTCGACTGCACGAAATCGAGAAGCGCTGAAATATAACCGGGAAGTTCCTCGGCGATTTATGTAATTCTCCGTCAACGATATGTAAAAATAAAAGGAAAGTCAGAGAAGACCTCTCTGGGTCCGGAGAAATTCCTCTAAAGTCGTCTCGGTATATATACGATATATACATATGATATTTCTAGTATGATGTCGAGAGAACGACCAAACATGACAATAAATTGATATACAACATTCAGCTATACATATTTTATAAATCTATCGAACGTCGAACGAGACACATTGTGCCATTTGTCATAAGGTTTGTTGAATTATCGAGCAGGATTAATGATTGAACAGCTATTGCAATGAATACTTCGACATTGACGATGAAATCGCACGCGCTGACATTTCGACGTGGCACAGTCTGATTGCACTTAGCGGTGGTGTAATTTCCATTGGTTAATTCCCGCCGCGTCTTTTTCGTGGTTTCTCCTACGGCCAATCGTGCTCCCAGCGCAGCTCAACACTCGACATAGGAAACGCTACAACAGTTACCTCGGTTTTAACCGTGCGACAGTAAATCACGGTAGGATTGCGTTTGCGACACGACACCACGTGGCATTCCTTCGACAACGTGTTGAATTTCACTTCCTACTACGCGGTGCAAGTGAATTTTGAACGCGGAACAGTTCCTGTTAACGAGTGAAATATACTCCCTCCGCTGCGATTTAACGGCGGGCGAGGGGAAAAGTGCGGATTCTTATTCAATCGTCACAGACAATTTAACTGCGACTCGCAACAGCGTGTACAATTCGATTCGTCATCGTGAAAAAGGCCCAGAAGTCGATAAGATCGACGAAACGTTAATGATCGCGAGTGGAAATGTAACTAGTCGGTCTGAATCAAAAGCTAGTAGCTAGGCAGACTAAATTACATTTTCCAGCTCATTACTAGTCCACTACTGTTCGATTATTCACTAAAATATAGATAATAGAGCAGATGACGTTGTCCATTCTAAAATACATAATCCAGCTACTGTATCACCTCTGGCATTTTAAAATTAGGTCGTATATCGACGTTGAGGTTACATTAATTTATAAAAATCTCTTAAAAGCAGAATTGAGCGTTAAATTATTGGCTAGCAATTACTTACAGTGTATGTTTTTCATTTCATAACTGTAATTGTTTATTTAACTCTAGAACCCTGAGCGTCAAAAAGTTACGTAAACCTTAAATATGGATAAATTTTACTCAGTAAAAAGCGTTTTTATTTGTTCATAACCTCCGGAAAAATAATCGAAATTCAATTTTCTCTTTTTTTTAATCAGTGTAGAAAACGTCGAGAGATATGAATCTATTGATGTTTTTGCGATTCAATGAAGTTGAAAAAAGTTATAATGAAAAAATAAAACATGCAGTTTTAAGAACGGTCACGTTTGAAAAATTGGTTTGGCTAAATTCTATTCATGTTTAGGATTCTAGAATGAATCATCAGCTGACTTATTCATCTGGCTAAAAGAAGTAAGCGTTAAATTACTGACTAATAGTGATGTTGAAACATAAATTTACACTCAGAAAAAGATACTTGAAAATTTATTTGTGAAATCTGAAGTTTATTTCTGTGAAAAAGAAAGTTTTTTTCTTAAAATAAGGTCCTTTCTATGAATAAACTTTATACCCCACGAATAAATTTCCAAGTATTTCTTTCCCAGTATACTATTTCGTAATTGGACATCGAGGTTTAATTTCTACTGCAAAATGTTAAGAAAGGAAAGAAAAAAGAAAAAGAAACGTCGACTAACGCTAAGCGAATACTTAACTTCTGAACGAAATTGTTTTGCACAATTGTTTCCGTTAACGGAGTGAAATACACTCCCTTCGCGATTTAACAGCGAGTGAATGCAAAAGTGCGGATTCTTATTTAATTACCGCGGATTTAATACGACTCGCAACCGTGTGCAACTAGATTCGTCGTCTTGAAACAGTCCCAAAAGTCAATGAGATCGACAAAACGTTAATAATATCAAAGAAGGAAAGAAAAGAGAAATGAGAAGAGAGAGAGAGAGAGAGAGAGAGAGAGAGAGAGAGAGAAAGCGAAACGTCGATCAAGCGCCAAGCCAAATGCTTAATTTCTCGACGGAATTGTTTCGCACAACGGACGAAAATACAAAGCACAACTTGGAAAAATATAAAGCTCAACACGAACCATCTCGTATTGTGTGCACTCTAAGTTAAATACGAAAGATATTAAGCTCGTCTTCTTCCTTTTTGTACTGGCTCGCGGATAACGTTCATAAGATCGCTGTAAGTCACGTAAACGTCCGTTGTCCGAAGTTCTATCTGCGCCGTTCTTATAGATCGTTCCCTTTATCGCCTGCCACGAGATAATGATTTCTGCAACTTTTTCGTAGTCCGCCGAAGTAACACGTCGCAGAAATTGCCTTCAACGTCGAAATTGCTCTGCTCGCTGAGCTCACTACGACGACGACGACGACGACGACGACGACGACGACGACGACGACGAGGGTGGATCGATGTTCACAGCCATTTTTACTTACGCCAATTGACTAATCCTGTACCCTCTTAATATTGCACAAAGTATCGCTCGAAATATAGAGCCTTAAAATTAGACAACGTATCTTGGAAACTGATGCCTCGCTTGGCGCCGACAGTAACGATATATTTCTATGACCCGACTACGAATCGGGTCTGTGTGGCCCCATTTCCAAGTCTCATCAACGCACGATGTACCTCCATCAAGAAATTAATTAAAAAAGAATTAAAAGTCACCCGAAAAATCGATCTCCACTAGTGAAAACTTTCAGAAAATTAAAAAAAGAGGTTAATTAATTCACACACCGCATGAGATGTATCGTCACCAAGGTGAAATGGGCGAATAGCGTTCCATTAACGTTGAATGTGAACACGAAAATCCGTTGAAACGAATACTTTGAATAATAGATACAATCCGAGCACTGCTGTCGCGTTTCCCTTATCAATTCTGTAACTGCGTTGCAAATTTAAATTTTATCTACCGTAATTTCTTTCTGCCTCGTCATCGTTCTCTCCCCGAGAACGAAAGTAATTTCCTCAGCGGGAACCGACGAGTACGCCGAAAAAAAGGGCGGAAAAAAAGATGAGGCTATTACGTGTACGGCACGTATGTCGCCACACATCTTGCATTATGCAGTATTAACAGTTTCGTAATTGGCGCGGCCGGGACGGCGCGTGTGTGCGGATCGTAGGTGTGCGCGATCGAACACGTATGCGAGATCGGTACGATTGTTACCTGCATGAGTAAGCCGTATTTGCGCAAGTCCGTATTGCGCGTAATCTCGTTATAGCCGCGCTAATACTGACTGTCTTGCAACTCGAGTGTTTGTTTTCTTAACGCGCAGACTCCCGAGACGAAACTCGTCGAATCCGATAACTTCTCGCGAGGAAGTTCGCGGAAACGTTCGGCTCTCGAAGTGACACGATGCGCAGTGTAAGATTCACGGATATTTTTTGGCCGATATATTGTAGATCATTAAAAATTTTAATTGAAATTTACAGCATTTTTTAATTAGAATAAATACTAGTTTATCAATTGTGTATCTCGGATTCGAATAAAAATTGTACGACATCGCGTTGGATGAAAAGAACTTGGCATTCTTTTACTCGGGATTTTGCGGAAACTTCATATGTTTGGATTCAAAAAGAAACCCGAAAGTTTTTTTATAACATTTTCAATATTATTGTTGCGTAAATATTTTCTTGCTTAACGTTCTTTGTACTAAAAAAAGACTGATCGAGCTATATATTATTGATTTTTTTCTGACTCGCAAATTTCCGCAACATTTTTAAATTGTAAAATAAACTGCACAAGAAGAGAGCTTTAGATGCGTATCTGGAGAGATTCCCGGGAATTGTCCGGAAGTATAACAAAATCCTATTGGAAAATTATGATAAAGAAATCCTAGTTACTTTGTACTGGTAACTCTCTTTCTCTTTCCATATTATTAAAAAAACAATTTTAAAATAACAGCTTTGCCATAAAAGGGAAGAATGTACTGCAAAAGTTAAGATCTATCACGTTTTCAATTAAAGCGTCGTAAAGAATATTGCAGGTTGGTGTTAATATTGGTTACGTAATATTGGTATTCAACAAACCAATATATTATAAAGATATATCAATTATGTTAGACTCTAAATACTACTTAAACATTTATTCAGAATTTGATCTAATTTTTAAATTGAATTATATAATATATGTGACATTACACTTACAACCGCGATTTAACTGAAAAACCCTCATCTAACTCTGAACTAAAATCTGAGTGCCTCACCTGAGGCAAGTTTCAAGTAACGACTATTAATACGGCTCTATAAGATGCATATTAATAGCCGTTACTTGAAACTTCTCTCAAATGAGGTATTCAAACTCGAGTTCAGAGTTAGATGAGAGTTTTTCAGTTGAATCGCGATTGCAGATATAAATGTGCACATACATCATACAATTCCGATAAAAACATTGGATCTAATTTTGGATAAAAACCTAAAATTTTCAGTTAAATCGCAATTACAAATATAAGTGTGCACATATATTATGTAATTACGATAAAAACGTTGGATCTGAGTCTGGATGAAAATTTAGAGAATTTAGAGTTAGACATGAATCTCTCAGCGTGAATTTCACGATTGCAAATGCGAGGTCGCACATATATAGTGCGACTCAAGTAGAAAACTCAAATCTACATAACTTTAAATTCATATCCGAGTATTTCACACACGTGGGACAAGTTTCAAGTAATGACTATTAACACGGGCCTTACGATGACAGTGGAAGATCGAAGTGAGAATAGCGTGAATCAGCGCGAGACTATCGTTTCTCCTTGCTTTTTACCGCCGTGTCCGAGGGAACGCTCAGGTCGCTCGATGTAGTGCGCGTCAACGCGTTTACATGTACGGTGTCTCCTGGTGAAGTACGATACGCGTCGTCGTGTAGTGGCGACTATAACCTGGAGCAGTAACCGTAAAGCCGTCGCGTGTCGAAACGTCGCGTCTCGCGGATTATTCGTTATGCGTTACCTTGTCTTAATTACTCCCAGTTCCCAGGTGATATACGCGGGCCGGCTTTGTTCATTTGTGCCGGCGCACGCGGTCATAAATATCGATTACCGGGATATAGCCTCGCGTCTATCGGGCCATTAATTTGTCGAAAGTTTGTTATTCGCCACCGACGCTGCGCGCGTCACGCGCCGCGCAAATTGTTTGCAATACTCCGCGAATTCTGCGTCGCGCAGAATCTGCGCCGCGAAATGACGCATTATGGCAGCAGTTCCTGCTGTTCCTACTACTGCTGCTGCTGCATTAAAGCCCGTCTATATAAGCCGCAACACGCAAAACGCAGTTCGCAATCGCGCACATATCCAACTTCAACTTTCTGCGTTTTCTCTGCGTTTGCAGAGTGCGTTTTTGCGTGTTGCGGCCTATGTAGACGGGCCTTTAGAGAAAACAACTGAATTAATAAAATGACGCGTTATAGCGGCCGTCGGTGCTCCGCGAGATCGAATTAATAAAATTCAAACGCGGCTTTTTTACCGTGGCTTTTTCGCCGCGGTTGAAAGAGCGCTCTGGAAGAGCACGTGGCTGTTATTGTTGTTATTTCTACATATCCGCACATCACATGTATCATCTAGTAATAACTCTTGCCCTCTCACCCGGCAATGCATTCAATATGGCCGGTAGCAATAGCGAGGTGGTATTTTTACGTTTGCGCGAGCCATACTGTAGAGATAAAGACATAACTCTTGTGTGCGAATGTTGAACATGTCGCGTATGAAGGCGTAACATAGCGTTCGCGGCCATAGCGGACATACGATACAAGACCGACTATTACACTTGCAGAAACTCGCAGGATCGTACTTTCGACGGGAGCAAGGCGAGCGTGCCGTTATGCGAATCGAGGTTTAACGTGCGACCGTTCCTCGTCGTTGAACATTCATTACGGGAGAAAGTTTCAGAAGGAAGGAAGCGCGGCGGGGCGGGGCGAGGGCGGTGGTAGGAGCCTTAATTTAGATCCGCCATCACGCAATTGACAAAAAAGCGGAAAGCCACGGGTAAGACTACAAAGGGATGGTAACGAGAAAGGCGATTCCGTTGAGGCAGAACGTAGAAAGAATGGAGAAGAGTAGAAGGAGAGGAGTACGACAATAAGATATATTATAGGGGTTAGCACCACGGGGGAGATTTCATCCATCGCGTTTTCTCTTTCTCCCTCGCTCTGCCTCCACCCTCTCTTTCTTTCTCTCTCTCACTCACTCTCGCATGATACGCATAATCGCGGCATAAGCAGAAATTTCCTCAGAAATATACAGGCATGCCGCAGTCCTACCTCGTTATGTGTCGGCTGCAAATATACGAGTATGGTGGAGGAATATCGCAAGCGATTGACAATTGAGGATACAAGTATCGAGAAACTCGCGGAGCCTCGCGACTCCACGATAAAATCTTCGTTGTGCGCTACCGTGGAATTGCTTGAATTAGGCGTCGATCCGCGGTACAGTGAAGATTAATGCGCCGTTTTCGACGACTAAATGACCGTGTCCCGTATCGCGCGGGCGAAGAAAAATCGCTCACGCAACGCGTAGCGCACGCAAACGACAGCGTACGGAGCCGAGCGCGCCTCCGACTCGGCAAAACTCGGTTAGAAATGGATTTCAACAAAAGTAAGAGTCCCTTTGATGGAAATGTAGAACAGAGCGAAATAACCTGGCGAGGAAAGTTGATTTTGTAAGGTAACATAATTCACTCGTTGAGCAAAGCAATATAACGTTTCAAATTCTCTCTCTCTCTCTGCCGCTGCGAGAGCGTCTTACGACAAATTGCAGCAACGATTGTGATTGACGGGACGCTTAAAGAGAAGCTAGATGCGCGACGATCTCGCGAAGACGTAATTTGCCGAAGAACTTAGCAAAGCGTCGACATGGAACGGGAGAGACGAGAAACGTTCATATTCAACCGGCGAACAAACAATAATAATAATAATAATAATCCCTCCGATCCTTCTCGCGTGACTTTGTCGGCTCGAGTTTTCGAGTGCGCGTCGATGTCCTTTTCAATCAACGCTCGATCGTAAGCGCATCTGCATGCGCACGCAGAATACTCTTTAATTTGCGTTTTAATCAGTGCTCCGATACATTCCGACAAATTCCGATGAATTCTCCCCAGAGTCGCGGACTTCTCGAGAGAGAAACTTTTATTTTTTTTTTTCAATCGCGCACCACTTCGACGATACTCGCCCGTTGCGAGTCTCGCGAAACCTTCCTTCGATTGCCGCTCCATCTAAAAATCGCAAGCTGCTGGGACTTATTCACGCGTAAGAATGTAATATCGTAATGGGAGAAGGAAGATGGCAGAAAGAGAGAGAGAGAGAGAGAGAGAGAGAGAGAGAGAGAGAGGAAGGAAGAGCAGCGTTCTCGTGACAGCCGCGATTCCGGGAGTCGGCAGCGGGGCGAACGTCAGCGGGTAAAGGAGACGGAAGGAACGTTCCGTGGCAACGGAGCGACCGATTGCTGGAGGAAAATAGTAGGACAATGCGCATCGCGACACAGAATGGACACAGGCGAATTCGCCGGATTCGAAGAATACGGACGATCGGACGGACAGGTGGACGGATAGATGAATGAACGGGCGAACGAGCGAACAATCAAACGGATTGTAGACGGATAAATCGGGAAAGAGCAAGATAAACGTCTCTCTCTCTCTCTCTCTCACTCTCTCTCTCTCTCTCTCTCTCTCTCTCTCTCTCTCTATCTCTCTTTCTCTCTCGCGCGTGCACGACGCGAACGCGAAAGAGTGCGAAAGGCAGCCGATGTGACCGGGAATGCTCTCACCGACATTTTCAAATAAAACGCCTCGCGGCGGAAGAGGACGTTCCTCAATAGCGTTGACCGACCGGTGGCTTTACCGTTACGCGACCCAATGAGGAGATACGTTCGCCACGAAAAACGTGGCCGCTCCGCGTCCATGTCGATAGTGCCTCGTGACCAATAGCACACGCTGCAGTATGCATGTGTGCATGATAGTTCACGAACGGTACTTTGCAACCGGACGGAGAGTCCCGCTTCTTCGAGTTCCTCGAGCATCGCGAGGAATCGATCGAGCGTGTGTTTCGGCGAACGCATTAAGGAAAGTTCCTCGGAAAATTTGCCGAGTATTTAAATAGCCGTTATCCGGATGTCATCCTTGCTTCATTGGCCTTACAGTCCGCGAAGCCGCTATAGTGGCGCGGCAGCATTGACTTTACGAAATACAATGCTTATTATTATTATTACTATTGTTATCATCATTATCATTATTACTTCTCACCTTTTCCATACAAATTATATATATATATATATATATATATATATATATATACATATATACATATAAATATATATATAGTAAAGATTTTTAGTATTAGATAGTATAGTAGTAGATAGTAAAGTATATAGAAAAAATTTTTAAGAAATATATAAAAATCCAAATCATTTTTCAAATAAACAATTTAAAAAAATAAATACACAAGTATGTTTATTTTACATTTTACAACAGATGTACTAATAGTATATTTTTAAATTTATGCCAGTAATAACAGAAATTTTGTTTTGACTTTTCTTTTGTTATCATGTACAGGATGTCTGACGATTTGGTAATCCAATTTCCACGCCCATGGGCGTTCATTATTTTATCGTCAGACACACTGCGTATATTTTTGTATAATTATGTAAAAAAGAGATAAATTTATGTTTTTTAAAATAATTCTTAATAAAAATATTTCTGTATGATTAAATAGAGAAAAGAAATTAATTTAAAAAAATAGTTGGAACGATCCGGGAAGTTACTATAGTGACGTGGCGGGAATATCATGTTTTTTACTAATCTATCCTTTGATGTATATGAAAAAGTTCTAGTTCAAAGACTGTAAAAGTCACTCACAAAAAGCCAGCCGGACTATAAGGATTAACATGTTTGTTATTACGGTTTATTTGGAGTACTCTCTCCACGAACACCTTATTTTTCTATGTTCTCTTTGCTTTTTTACATAATTGCGTAAAGCAAATTTAATTTGATAATGTATGAACATGGAAAAAAACTTGGTGCCGTTACACTCGTTGTAAAGAAGCTGATAAAAGGCTTCTTAACACGGTAAAGATATTTCGATCTCGTCTCGTCATTTCCTCATCCCGGAAATGGATATTTTGGTTTTTCCGTTCCTAATGCCGTTGTATACTCTCAGCACGCCGGCATATCGTTCCGCTTATTCATGGCGGGTCTGAAAATTCCGGCTTGAATGGCGAGGCAGGCCAGATCCGACAGTGAGACGTGCAGACGAACGCAACTGGTTCATAGGGTTCCCCCATTTGAATATACGAAACCGTGACGAGACGTACGCTGCAACGTATACGTCATGAGCTTCATTGTTGAATGTTATGAGTTTCTATGGGAGCAGTTGAACAGACACTCCGCCGTATCTACCGCCCCGGTCTTCGCGGTTCATTAATTTTTATTCTTCTTCTTTTCTCATTTTTGTTTCTTTTCTTTTAATCTCGTTCGCATCATATAATCACGATTGGGACGTTAATTTTGGTTAACTTTGGTTAACGTTAACGAGTGCCGGGAAAGGACCGATCATAAATATTGTGACATTCGTGGTCACGACAGTGCGAAACTATTAGTTTTCAACGTCGCCGCGCTGTGATATTCGATTTTCGTGGTGATTTGTGTCGACGTTCGATGTTTCGTTACGATAGTGAAACGACTCTGTGCCGCGCGCGCAAATCGATCTTTATAATAACGGAACTCTATGGAAGTGACGCACGAGGGTTATATTAGATACTTTCTACGTCTGTTCGTGTTAAAGCAAAAGCATGTTAAAAATGTATCACGTATTGTGCGCGCGCACGTAATTACGAAATCGTCGAGTAATTCAGAGGTGATCTCTAAAAAACGTAGAGAAGACTGGTTCGATTTGCTTTCAGGTCAAACAGGTCGAGAGCGTATCGAGAAATAATTATAACTGACATCGCGGCGAATTATTTTTGACGTAATACTTTTTTCTTTTTTATCTCGCGTCAGTATTCTACCCTCGATCGCGAAATTACAGTTTTTAATTAAAACTGAATTTTCCTCTGTGTATCTCTTGATTTACATGAAAAATTATACGAAATTCACGTAATTTATATCCACTAAACGAACGCTACGTAATACGAGGTGGACAGGAATGACATGTTGTTTTGTAGCGTTCGCGAAAATGTAAAAATATCGTCAGAACGTGGAGTGCTTTTGTTGCTTTAGGTCTCCTTTAACGACGTTACGATCGAATTTTAATCCGCGAGCGCTCGCGAAGCACGTATCACTTTAAGATAAAAAGCGGCAAATGTAGAACAACGAACGTCCGCACCTTTAAATACACATTTGCCAAGAGAGAATCGCTCTCTTCTCGGTTATTCCTTTCGAAATACGGCATTTATGATCTTTTATTGTAAATTGCGTTCATGAGACGTGCGGATATATCGATATGCGTATTGGTATTCCCTTCGTAACAGAGCTGTTCATACCGGATGCTTTTACGAGGAATGTGCTTTTTTAATTTCAATGTATTGAAATAAAAAAAAATGAAAATACCTGCTCATGCGTTTAGTTAGTTCGTTACTGAAGCTCTAGGGCAAAATTATATTGCGCCGTGTCTGTATAACATTAAAGATGATCGCACCATTGTAATGAATGCCAGTTTTAATGCGATTTATTCGCCGGAATCGTATAACTTTGTCGAGTTGCTCGCCGGCTTTTTCTTGGAAATTAATTGTTCATAGCTGAAATCAGTGTCGTTTGTGGAGCTTTAATTGGACAGTTTACGGTGACGACTACGCTGACGACGACGACGACGACGACGACGACGACGATGACGATGAGGATGAGGATGAAGGCAAGGGTAAACCATTCTCCGCGGCGTCGCCCTGGATACTCCTGTTTCTAACGGTACTACGCTGCTTCCGCGTAAAGACAGGAATTCACGCGACGACGAGTCTGTGCGCAAGCACCAGCGAGGAACAACGTTTTCGCGTGTTCATTATTTCGTAAATGTGACACGGGGCGCGAACGTCCGACGCCTTTCGCGTCGCTAAATGCCGGCGTATTATTCCCCACTTGCGTTAATCATGCTAGGAACGCGCGTTCTCGCGCGCTCGTCGACAATCGGCATTGTCAACGCCGCGAGACGGTACGGCAGCTTGGGCGTTAATTGTGCAGAAGGCAGGCAGGGGAGCCGCCGGAGTCGGTGAACCTAAAACTAGGTTGACTCCCGACAGGTAATTTGTATCGCATTATCGCCCTCGCCCACGCAGTTCACCTCGTCGACGCACTGTGCGCCGTGAATTTATTCCCGGCTTAATGGAAAACGCGTGTACGCCAGCAAAAGTATAAGTGCCGGACGAAAAAGAGAGGGCAAGAAACGGAAAGAGAGAGAAAGAGAGAGAGGGGGTGAAAAGAGAGGGGCCGATCGATTCTTAGCTATCGAGCGTTCCTCTCGCGGTCGATTTCTCCGTAGGGTCACCGGGTTATCGGGTCACCGTGACGCCGTTCGATCGCGCGATGTCACCGACTATGGTCACTGGACGCAGTGACCGGAGGGAAATAATAAGATATGTGAAAACATAAGCTAGATGTTAAAGCATTAAAGATATACTATTTAGCGAAGTGGCTCAAGGTAGCGTTCCCCTGCGAACGTCGTTGCTCGTTTTAGTCGATGCGCGTTTCTAGTCGTTCCCCACTAATAGTCGCGCGATCATGAACGCAGTGCCTTTACCGAGCTTGTGCTTTCTGTTACAGCCCCAGTGAGAGCTACAGACGAACCGTCCGAGGAGACCCAGTACATAGATATGCACGAAGGCTCGAAGCTGCAATTGCAATGCCGGTTTCCGCCGCCGCGGCAGAACGTCACGAGTTATTGGCTCGTCCGCACGAAGGATAACGTCGACAACGCGGCAATCGACGACCGCGCGTTATCGCCTAACTACAAGGTGTTCATAAATCTGTCGCAGGGCCGTTTCGATCTACAGATCAAGAATATATCGTACGAGCGTGACAACGGCAAGTACGAGTGTCGAATCAAGATGACCAATTCCGGCGAAGATTGGCATCGGAAGTTCGTCGTGCTGACGGTGCTGCGGACGCCGGGCCCGCCGAACATAACGCTCTCTAGCTCACGCGTAATGGAAGGCACGCTGCTCAATCTGACGTGCATCACATTAGGCGGCAGCCCTGAACCGGAGATCAGGTGGTTCCGCGGCAACAACGGCACGGTGCTGCACGTCGGCAAGACGCTGCTGATGAATCCGACGCAGGAGGACGACAGGGCGGCCTTCCGTTGCGTGGTGAGAAACCGGGCGATGAGCGAGGGCGAGACTCTGGTCGCGTCGGTGACGCTCGACGTCGATTACTTCCCTCGCGTCACCGTCGGCCCGGAGAATCCGATGAAGGTCGAGGTGAACGGCACCGCGAACATCATTTGCCACGTGGACTCGAAGCCGAAGGTGACTAACGTGCGTTGGACACGGGACGGCACTTTCATCGACACCAACTTTCAGCACGTGATATCCAAGGTCACGCTACAAGACGCCGGCACATACACATGCCTGGCGGACAACGGCCTGCAAAAGCGCGGCGAGTCGTCCTTGCTCCTGGATGTGCTTTACCCGCCCACGGTGTCGATCGAAGGTGACCCCGTGAGAGTGACCGACGTGGAGGACAGCGTGACTGTTCACTGCAACGTGTCCGCCAATCCAAAGCCGTCGGTGATCGAGTGGCTACGCGACGGTCGACCCGAGTTCCGTCAATCGGGCCTGATCCTCCGCTTGATCCGGGTCACGGCGGATCACACCGGCAACTACACGTGCCGCGCCGTCAACACGATCTACCCCACCGGCGGCGAGCGTCGAAATTACACGGCCTCGGCCACCGTGACCGTGCGAGTGCGACACAAACCCGGCCCAGCCAGGGTGACGCCGGATTCGCCAGTCGCCGTCGA
This sequence comes from Odontomachus brunneus, assembly GCF_010583005.1. NCBI lineage: Eukaryota > Metazoa > Arthropoda > Insecta > Hymenoptera > Formicidae > Odontomachus > Odontomachus brunneus. The sequence continues at coordinate 253,239 of NW_022639665.1, read as the reverse complement.
GGGCTCGCGGGTCACTCTCACGTGCATGGCCAACCCGGCCGGCTACCCTGAGCCACAGTACAAGTGGTGGAAGGAAGGCGAGAGCGGCTCAGTCATGATACCGACCGGCTCGAGGTACGAGATCGACTCGGTGCATCTCGGCAGTGAAGGCACTTACAAGTGCTACGCGCTCAACGAGATCGGCATAGGCGATGCTGCCTCGGTCAACCTCACCGTTCACCAACCGCCAAAGATACTCACCAAGTTGCAGCCCCATATCACGAGGAAGTAAGTAGAGGCATCGCTTTACTCGCGAGCGTTTAGGAGACCGATTTCGGTCGTTGTGCTAGAATTTCCACTTCAAGCTCCTGGCCGCGACCATGTTGCATCGCGACGCAGGAAGCGAGAAATGATCATTCTTCCCTGCCATTTCCAAATAAAGAGACATTTGTATGAGAGGACATTTTAGATCGTTCAAGTAAAACGCTCTCAAAACTATCCTTTTCCCTCGACAGTCAACAAATAGCTGTAAAATGAACGTGGCAAAATCACGAGAAAAGATAGGTTAAAGAGAAAGGTCGCGTGTCAAGGGAAAAGGATAGTTTTCGGAGCATTTCACAAGTGCTCGAGTGTTCTCAAGTAGTTCTTTCATATCATTTTACTCGAAAAAGGGAAAAAGAATTTTTGCCATGCGTTTTCTCGCTTCTGACGTCATCAGTCCGAGGTCCCGCCGAGAGAGCAGCAGCTTTAAAAGAAACACTCGTCGACATTGTCATTTTCCGCAAAATTTGTGATTATCACTTCTGTTATAATATTATCATTAGTCTTATTCAATTACGTCGTGTTGACGGTAATTACTCATCAATTATTATTCTTGCCGAAATCACGCGGCTTTTAATGTTGGATAAAGTGGCTTCGCCATTGGAGTAAGATTTATCCTCCGCAGGAAAGCTCCTAATAATGTAACGTCTTCTCGCTTTATCGCAGAGTCGGCGAATCGTCGTTCCAAATATCCTGCGTAGCGCAGGGCAAACCACGGCCTAGCGTGCGCTGGCTGAAGGACGATCAAGAATTAACGGCCGACGAGAGGCTCTATAAAGTAATTACGATGGCGTCGGAGGGCCACGGTAGCGTAATAACCGTAAATTCCACGCTGAGCTTTTTGGGTCACGCTCGTCCGCAGACCGACGAGATCGTGGCGAGCGATCGCGGCAAGTACACCTGCGTCTTTGTGAACGAGGTGAAGAAAGTCGAGTCCACGATGATGCTCAAGGTGGAGCACGAGCCGATAATACTCCACCAATACGGCAAGGTGGCCTCCAGCGTCGGAGAGACCGCCGAGGTGACCTGCAAGGTTCAGGCGTGGCCGAAGCCAGAGTTCCAGTGGAGCTACGGTACCAACGCAGCGACACTACAGGGCTCCTCCAGCGACGGCCACTACGAAATCTCTTCCACGAACGACAACTACGACATGTACATGTCCCTGCTTAGAATAAATCATATCCGTGAGTCTGATTACGGTGACTACAATTGCCGTGTGGTGAACGCTCAGGGTAGCGTCACGTCTCACATCAGACTGCAGCCAAAGGGCGCGCCAGAGAGACCAACCAACATCACTGCCATGGACATCGGGCCTACGCATGTCGCTTTACTGTGGGAATTGGGCTTCGACGGCGGCCTACCCATCACCAAATACTTTGTCTCGTACAGAAGGGTCGCGGGCGGCGACGAGATTGTCGCACCAGACTGCGCGCCACCGCGGGGACCGGCCGGCCAGTGGATGGAGCTCGATTGTCGCCGATCGAACCCGTGCAACGTGACTAATCTCGAGCAACACCAGACCTACACTTTTAAGGTGAAGGTCTACAACACGAAGAACCACTCCGACTACTCCGAGGAGGTGACTGCCACCACTGCGGTCGCGAAGATACCTACGCCGTTGAGGGTGAGCTACGATCCCGAGAGCAGCACCCTTGCCATCAACGTGGGCGCCACGTGCTTGGCTCTGGTGGCGTCCATCGAGAAATTCGACGGTGGCACGGACAGCGCGTGGCGAATTGTCGACGAGTGGCCTCTCGAGGTCCTCGGGAGCGCGCCCACTCAGAGGGAAGGAATATTGGACGATCCCGAAGCGCCCGACACAGAGCCCCGACTCAGAGTTCGGCTGTGTCTCAAAGCCGACCGGCAGAAGTGCGGCGAGTACGCGGATGCCGAAAGTAAGTTCGGCGCGGCAGGTCGTGTTTGTTGCCGCGAAATAACATTCCCAACTGGAAGTAGGATCGCAGGCAACTTGTGAATAATTCGCGAAATGTTCTAACATAACTTAGCACATGATAAGCAATGAGGAGGGTGCGAATTTAGAGAGCGAATAAATTAATCCGATGGTCTCGTTTTGGCTCGTGAATGTTTGTTCTTTCTGTGACTTTCAAATAATGCAAAATCCGCTAACAATTGATAAGTTTTGAAAGCAACGAGGTTAATTTAATGGACGTCTTTATCGTGTTAGAGGATTGATTTTTCCGACCGCGGTTTCATTAATATCTAACATCGTCTTTTGAAATAACAAAAGATTTCCGATGTTAATTTAGAACTGAGATATTGTAACGCGCGCGACTTTATCACCGGCATGTTTTGCGAATTCGAAAACCTTCAAGTCTCCGTGTTTCTCTTCACAGTTGGGCCATCGTATATCGCGCAATCCGGCACTCTCACGATGCCAACTTTGATCGCGCTGATAGTAAGCGGAGCAGTGTTCCTGCTGTTCGCGGCGTTGCTGCTGCTGTTTTGCCGTTGCCGGCGGAAACACGCGACGAAAGCGAAGGATTACGAGATGGATTCGAACACGTGAGTATCCGGCTTGCGAGAAGCTATCGAGCTCGCCGTCGAGTGAGCATTATTATGCGCTTCAATTGCGCGACGCGCCTTGCTTCGTATCGCTCGAACACAGACGGGCACCGTTCAAGTGCCTCGTTTACTTTGTGCAGCGTCCGACCAAGTCTAGTGACGGGCAACGGCCAACAAACGCAACCACCACCGCCGTATTACGCCGAGAACAAGGCTTTAGAGCATAGTCTGGATCATGCCTTGGCGATGGAGGACTCCAAGACTCCCGCATACTCGCAGCCGGGATACGGTTATCACCAGCCGAATCACAACATCAACGGTAAGCGCGTCGCGAATTCGTGCGCAAATCACACAGTTACATGTGAAAATCAACATATGACGGGAAATCACAATAGACCTTTTGCCTGCAGGCGTAAACATGGGCTACATGGATAACAGTTACTCGAACTCCAACAACGGCGGTTCCGTGAACTCGCAGGACTCTATATGGCAGATGAAGTCAGCGGCGGCGAACGGCGTCAACCAGCCTTACGATCTCGCTGGCTACGGCACTGCGGAGTCCGATTACCCCACGCACCCTCATTATCTGCCGCAGCGGGAGGATTACAGGGAGAGCCATAATCTGAGCCGACAGCAGTTCTGCACGGAGCCGTTCGCCACCGTCGTCAAGTCTCAGAAACACGTTGGTTAGTGTATTAGCCTTACGATCGTTTCACGTGACTCCTCCGTCCAGAGCAGCCTGGCCTTCTAATGACAGTCCCTATATTACCGCCGTGCGTGCCAGGCTGCTGCAATGTTATAGATTATATCGTACGTAACATCGATCTTCCGCGCGGCTGCTACCGCGCGCGCCGTTCCCGCCGATACCTTCTCTACCCTCGGAGAGACTCGCTTACCCGGAACATCCCCCTGCCACCTTGCTATTGTTCCTTGCCGACCAACTTGCGGCAGTCCCTCTCGGATCTGCTCCTCGCGCCTCGACATTTTCGCCGTTACGCCTCGCCTTTCGTACGACACCACTCTCTTTGATTAATGTTTACTCTCTACTTTGTTCACTCGCTGACTTTGTTATTCTACTGCAAGCTTTTTCTGCGACTTATCGGTCGTTCGCGGCGAAATAATCATTCTCGCGCCGCCACGCGTTCTCGCTTTATCCCCCCGCATTATCATACTAATTATCTTGCCCGTTGTGTGTTCGACAGACTCGCCTTACGACGTGTCCGGATTACCGTATCAGGAAAATTACGACGAGGACACTAAGCCGCCGCAACAGGTCAGCCTGTCGTACGACGAGAGCTTGGAATCGGGCTACTCTACGCCCAACAGCCGTGGTCGTAGGATCATCAGGGAGATAATCGTTTGAGATCTACCTACCGGCTCACGAGCCGGAAACACGCGCACCACGTGGCTATAGCAGCAAGCCCCCGTTTGTCATACGATGACACCGCAACGCCATCAACACCACTATCATCGCCATCGACATCACCATCGTATGGAGATCGTCCTTGAGAACCTCTCCGTTGCGCCCACGCCATCCTCGGTCGCGACTTCACAGCTGGGTATTCCGATGCATCCACCTCCACCGCCACCGCCGCCGCCGCCGCCGCCGCCGCTGCCATCGTCACTGCCGTCGTCATCGTCGTCGTCGTCGTCACACCATTTCCCACGTTGCAACGCGCTTTACGACGTCGACACGTTGTTGCCCACGAACGATTATTACGCGAGGAGTCGCCACAAGCTGGCGTCGTACGATCGCGACCTGGACGGCGCATCGGCGGCCCCGATGACGGTCCGGCGAGTCGGCAAGTCCGGACTGCTGGAGATCGCCGAGACGGACACGACGTGTTCACGTGGCCGCGTATTCACGGGCGCGGAGGACGTGGTCGCGCGCACCACCGCGTCCTTACGACTCGATCGTTCAGGGCTTCTCGAGGCGGTTCCAGAGGCCGTCGACCAGCTAGAGGAGGATTGCAACAACAACGATGGTGTTTCGAACGAGCACAACGCGGTGACCGCGACGAGTACCTTTGACGACGGAGGGACAGACGAGGCCACGTCGCGCGGTGAAACCTTCAAAGTGGACGCTGACGTGAATCCTCGCGTGTTCGACGGAGCGTGTCGTCCGCTGGAACAGTCGTCGTCGTCCTTAGAAGTACAGGCTTGTGCGGACACAGTCGGCGCGAGGGGCTATTCCGCGGACGTCCAGCTGCCAATCGGCAGTCCGCGGTTCCACGACGTCTCCACGAAAGCCACGGAGAGGCTACCGCATTTATCATCCTTCTCGCCCGGGCCTTCTCTGCACCGTCCTCGGAACGACTCCTCGAGGGGATCGTCCTTGTTAACAAGCCGCTGCGCGGACGCGGACTCATTCGCCGTGCGGCTACGGCACCAGAGGTCCCCGGAATTCACCGCGAACTACACTAATTCCACCCCTGTGAATCTGCACGGCACGTTAACGTCGTCGTTGACGACGGGGAGCCCGATTATGCGAGGGCAACCGCAGCTGAGATGCTCGAAGGAGAACCTCGAGCATCCGGCATCGTTCGACTCGACGACGGTCGATGTGCCGGCCGATCCAATTAAGGCGTCTCGCGACTCGCTGCTCGCGAAAGGAAGCACGGAACAAGAAGACGACGACGCTCTGCCGGGGGAAGAGCGGGCCGAGGCGGAAGGATGCGAGCACACGGCAGTCGAGGGTCTCGAGGAGGACGAAGTATCGTTCAAAGGGTCCAACAAACTTCTCGACAACGACAATGTCCAGACGCTCAGAGTGATCATTCTGTCGGAACAGTTGTGAAAGTGACCGTACCACCCGAGTGCAATGATTCCAGGCAGTGATATCAAAGTGTATGCGTGTGGGTGTGTGTGTATATGCGTGCGCGCCTGCGTGTATTATGTATGAGTGTGTGTGCCGCGCGCGTGCCGGTGAATAAACGCATATCCATCGATGATACGGTCTCTCCCGAGGGCTTACCAACCGTCGAGAACGATGGATATCGCTCTTGCCTCTCGGTTTAACTTACCCCGTCTCGCTGATACTTAACTACGCGGGTCAAAATATTAAGTGGCTTTTTCTACTTTGCCGCATTTTCAGCAATCGCGCATAAATCGATGTTTAATTCGGTCTTTATCGATTGGTTAAGAAAGAATTGATTTAAGAAAGAATCCTCGCGAAGATCGGATCTTATCCGCGCTAATAAATTTTGAAAATGAATCTTTTGTATTATTTGGTCTAATTTTAAGCCGCTCAAGACTGATTAAATATTATTATTATTATTATCGCATTGAATCCGGCAATCGTATTGATATTTAATAGCGTCTCGATTTTTCGAGACGATCAACTGCCACGTCGGATTTGACGCGTTAACGACTGTTCTACATAATTACTCAGCCTTGACGTGGCGCGCGACGAAATTTCCACGCATTTGCGTATGAAGTGGCAAGCCGTTGAATCTCACCGTTTGGTATGACGCGGCTAATTTAATCGCATTTACTTGTGTTTCACGCATAATCGCATTCTGTGCTATCGAGCGCGTTCGCGGAGAGACGCGAACTCGATACACTTCTCTCGCGAGGCCCGTATCTGCGAGCGTTGTCACTGTATGAAGTACAGTGTTAGTGCACCGGGGACACTTCAATTTCCGGCGGCTCACGCTAGAAAGGATGCTGTACGTTTCAAATAGGTGGGAAGGCTGTTTCAGGAAAGTGAGTGAAGTCTCGCGAGTCAATGGCGCGCGGTAAGAGTCGTCCGATCGCGTTCAGCGGCGACGACTCCAGATATTACGACTCCAGATCTGATGCATTTTATACTTTTATATACAGGACATTGTGGGCGACGACGCCGCCTCTTCGTATGACAAGCAAGCGACCTGCGCTTTCCCGCGTGGAACTGCTCGATCTATTACCGCGCGAGATATTGTGTACACGCATTCGCATAACGGTTTGCACACGTTTCTTTTTCTCCCATTCCCAAGTTGGGAGCTCATCGAGCGCTCACGGTTGCGAGCCATCGTTCACGGCTTCACGTGCTGATCGGTCTAAAGCTAAAATCATACGACTTCATGCCTTCTTACAGTCAGCCGATTAAATGTAGCGACACTTCCTCCAATGACTTTTGCAATGTATTCAGTGTTCAATAGGAAAACGTATCTCCTGAGAATTAGAAAAGACATATTCTCCTATTGGCCATGGGAAAAACTCATTGAGAAAAAGTATTGTCACTTTTAAGCAACTTACTGCAGTATACGCATGCTGACCGGCAGTTTAGTCCACTGCATAGATCTTCCAGTACACAATAATGATTCATGCAGTGAATTAAACTGCTGATCACCATGCATGTAAAAAGGCATGAAATCGTGCATCGTACGATTCCACAATCTCCCAATGCACGATAGCAATTCATGCACTTAACTGAACTGCTTAAAAGATGCTGGTCAGCAGGCATATAATTGTGCATCATAGCTTTAGCTGCACTCGACAGAAGCCGAATGACGGTGCATAGTGTAAATAGAGAAAGTGTGTGTGTGTGTGTGTGTGTGTGTGTATGTGTGTGTGTCCCCTTTTATTATACTTTTACTTGATAAAAACAAAAGTATAATAGAAGTTCGCACTTTTGCTGAATCCTCCGTTATACTATCACTTAAGCTGCTGTCATAGTTGATTATTAGCACACAGGCTCGTTAGTAGTGGACTGCAATCGTGACCATTCGATGCGACCCGAACCTTCCCGGAGAAGGCGTGCGCAAACCGTTCTGCAAACGAGTGCACACACATATCCACCGAGGGTAATTAACGCCGTCGGTTTTGTAAGTATGTGTATTAGACGTACGCAGCATTTATAAATAAGAGATGTATTCTATCGCGCAGGGCGAACACGATTGACGCTGAAGCCGTCGCGAGTGCCGTCCACGGCCGAAACGGCGGTCTCGTTGTTTCTGCCTTGCGACGGAACTCATCGCGAAGATGACCGAGGGACCTTCCGCGGGACGTTTAGGATTCTCCTCGTAGATGTTTTCCGAGAGGCCACTTGGGTTCTTTCGTTTGCTCCGGAAAGCGACGGATCGAGCGCGTTCATTGTGTATTTGTAAATAATCGAGGGGTAGAGTACTCTACTAAAGTACTTAATGACGTAAGAAAGGCCGCGTGATGTTAGGACGCGATAACAACGTTTCTTATTTTCCTTTCCACTTTCTTTTGAGTATCCGTATTCGCCGTTCCGCAGTCACGAGGGATGTAAGCGGGGGTGGGATGTGAACGGAGCGCGCTCGGAGAACACAACGGCGGCTCACAGCCGTTGAATTTTCCGCACGACGATCGTTCGACTTTCCTCCCGTTCACGACTTCGGAGAGCCTACCGATGCTTCGCCGAATCAAAAGGAAAACGTCAGCAACAACGAACTTCGCCGTTTTATAGCCCGCGATACTTCGCACTAACGATTAGGGATAGCGTTTTAAATGTATAGAAACCTTTTTTTTGACGTCGGCGCGCGAGTTTTGCACGTCACTCAGTTTTGTAGTTATATACGCGACGTGTAGAGATTATATTGTACGTCGCACCTTTTTGTTGAATTTTACTCCCATTTACCCTTCCCACGCTCCCTTTATTTTTATTTTTCTGTTTCTTTTTTTAATTTCTGTCCCGTCGACCGAACGTCGGCGAAGTGTTATTCTGCTCGCGACGGACGCGAAAATATAACAAAGTGCAAAAAAGACAGTTGGAGCTAATAAATGAATAGAAAACCACCGCGTTTACTATACTTATTACTTATACGTATTACTGTACTATTATTATTACCGTTATTATCTCACGTCAAGCAGTACTGCGACGATTATATTTGCCGTCATATTAACCCTAGAGCCCGAAGCATCAAAAGAGTTACGCAAACCCTAAACATGGGTAAGTCTTAGCCTAGTGCATTCACTTGCAATCTTTCGTAAGAGTGATCAAAATTCAATATTTTTTTGCCTTTTTAATCTATGTAGAAAACGTCGAGAAATGTAAATCTATTAATATCTTTGCGATTCAGTGAAGTGTTGAGAAAAGTTACAATGAAAGAGCAAAACACGCATGTTTGTATGAACGCTGTAGTGACGTTTGAAGAGTCGGTCTAGATAAATTTTGCTCGTGTTTAGGGTTCTAGGGTTTAGAGCAGTTTCGTCGCACGACGAGCCGGAAAATCATTTTATCTCGGTCGGAAAATTGCCGTTCCGCGTCAGTATTTTCGCGTCCGCGGTGGCAAACGCGACGCCCGGCGCCCGCGCGTTCGTTCGCACGTCGTTTGTGATCTCATTTGCTCGTAATGTAATCTCGGAGAGACATCAGCGCTCGGCGATCGCATCTTGACCGACTTTGCGATTACGGCGCTCCGCGTGTGCGGATCGCACGTACGCCGCGATTGCGGCTCTCCGTGTGGCCATTAGTCTCGTGTATCACGACGTGTAGGCGCAATTAGGAACACAAATACTTTTAAGTATATCCACCGAACGATGTCGTGCCGCACGTACAACGCGATCGTAACGAGTCTTGTTGGACGTATAATCTTCTTCTTCGCTGATTACTTCGCTACTTGAGATACGGCTGTACTTGGCGAGTGTGACGCGGGTCAAGCTATTAATCCTGGGTCTCCCATGGACTTTCAGTGTTCTTTCTCGTCCATTCATTATACGATTGTAATTACCGACGCGAATTCTGAAGTATCTTGTATTGAAGAAACAAAAATATTTTATCGCACGGGAAGAAAAAATGTTGGGTTGGGTCAACCAAATTTCTGGTGACATATAAATAAGCCAGAAATTTCCGGCTTGAAGTTACCAGAATTTTGTTCGAGTTAATCAGAATCCCGTCAAAGCTCGTCGATTCTTTTACGATCACCCTTCTGTCCTCATTCTCGCCCTGATTCTTTCGATTCGATTGAGTTTTATTCTTTCCTTTATCGCTAGACTCGCATGTAAAGGTGTCCCTTTCGCTGCCTCTTGTTGTATTCCATTTTCAATCGGTGACGTGTTATGCGCTTTTCGGCGCGGGACGATTCACCAATTCACCGTTGTGCGAAAAACCGACGAAAATCTCCTACTTCCATGTCTTTCATAGAGCGAAAGTTGAGCGTGACTGACGCGTGACTGACGCTAGACGTGACGCGTGTGTTGCGTTTAGAGGCCGCGTGAATTCTAGCCATGATGTGCAGTGAGGAGAAAGAAAGAGAGAGAGAGAGAAAGAGAGGGGTTGGCTGCGAAATGTGGCAAAAAGCAAACGGGCGGCCGAAAAAACAGAAGGAAGAAAAAAGTAGTAGACATATTTTTGGACAACGAAGTATAGCGGATACATGTACGTTAAATGCGCGTGTGTAGGATTAATAAATTTCAGGAACGCCAACAAGACCGTGCTCGATCGATTTTCGCTACCTTACGCGCGAAAAGAGCGAGGTTTACTTGCTGAAACTTGTGTATATATGCATAGCGAGGCGAGACAGAGATGGTGCGAAAGTGAGAGAGTAACAATTGCATCACTTTGCATACGTTTTTTCTTCCACTGAAGTTAAAAGAGCATGAAATGCTCATAATAATTACGAGCCATTACATTACGGGCTTGCATGGTAATCGGTGACAGAAATCGAATAACAGTATAATGTATATATATATATATATATATATATATATATATATATCGAATAATATTATAAATAATATATATAAATATATTATATATATTATATATATTATAATAATATATATAAATATATTATATATATATATATATATATATATATATATATATATATATATATAATTGAATAACAGTATAATGTACATATATATATATTGACTTTTTATTATACTTTTACCTGATAGATAAAACTACAATAAAAAATATGTGTATTTTTCCTAAATCCTTTGTTGCAGTCGCGACGTTGGATGTCTCGTATGTATTTCGCCTTTTGTCATAGCCGATTACCGCGCGAACTCGTTAGAATAGATCGCAATTAGAGTGATCGTACAATGTGCTCCTGATATCGGAATCGGAAAGAGCGTATGCGAAGAGAGTTGTGCAATAACGAATGGGCATAATTGAATGAGTGTGTGCGTGCGTGTCAAAAAACACAAAAAAAGAGAAAAGAAATGAAAATATGTTATGTTATAAGGCGTAAGGATGCGTAACTGTAACAACAAAGACGAGCAGCTAACTTGTAGAGTTTCCCCACGGATAACGTCGCTCGTCGAAGTAGATTGTAAATACAAGACGGGAATATGCGTTTCTCTGAACCATTAAATATAGCGCAGCTCCTCCTTGATAAACGCGAGGCGAACGACTTATCACTCTAGAGTCGTCCACACACTCTATGAATATAAATAAATATAAATATATATATATAAATATATATATATATATATATAAATAAATAAATATTAATATACATGTGTCCGAACAAGTGGGAGATAACTGGAGAGAGCGAAAAAAAATGAATGCCTACGGAACGCCGGAACGCCGGTTAGACGACGATATTAGATCCTCACGAGGGTCTCGCCGGTTTTTTTTGTACGCGATTATTTTCGCAAAAATCGCCGAACTTTCGCGATAATCTAGTATGCAGCGCATGCCGTGCGCCTGTGCGCGGCTGCTCGCAATATTAATTAGCGCGTATGTACATTATCCGCGTCGCGCGCACGTGCGTGCTCGCGTGCACCACGAAATTCATACGTACATGTATATATATGTGTGCAGTCGTATACGAATACTCGCGTATGTATGTACATGTGTGTGTACGTATTAACTATTACCCATTATAGTTATAATATTATAATGAATTATTATTTGTACAAATTTTATGTTGCAATATAAAATAAACGATGAAGCGACGATTTTGCATTTCTGATTCTTTTCGTCAAGAGCGAGAGAGAGAGAGAGAGAGAGAGAGAGAGAGAAAGAGAGAAGTGACGTCGAATTAAAAAATTATCCTCGAGAAATGCATCATGAAGTTAAGAATTTGATTAAAGCCATAAAGTGAATAGTTTATTTTATTACCTGGACATTCTTATTATTTTATTGCCAAATACGAATATTTGGATTTCTATACTGCATCTAATATAGGAATACGTATGCACATGTTGGATACACGCATGTATTCTACGTTTAAGTGTATTCGTATTTAAAGACCAAAGCAATAAGAATGTGCAATATTAGATACGTGTCTGGGCATTGGGGGCCTTACTACGATACATATCGTTCAACCGTCGGCAAACGTATCGGCATTTTTGTGCGGGGAATGAAATTCAGCCACGAACAATTGAAATTTATCAGGATCCGAGGTACTAACCGCCTGCGAGTCGTATCGCGCGAGCAAGATAAACAATCGAGAAACGACGGCGATATCAATTCTGCCCTCGAGCGCGACGTCGAGACATCGATCTCGAGGACTCGACGGTGGCGCGAGCGTGCGCCGTCGATATCACCGCGTCGTCTCTCACGCGCGTCTCGGGGCTACCTCCCACCGCGTGTGTTCAATAAAACGCTCGTGTGGACTTTTTGCCGTGTACGGCAGCCGTGTTTTCCTGGGAAACCGCGGGACGATATTTCACAGTCGTGGTCGGCGCGGAGCGGCGCGGCGCGAGCGGCCGGTGAAAAATGCGCGGGGGACTGCATCGCCGCCGGGGACAATCAATAATCGGTGAAATGCGAGTTTTCAGTGGCACGCTCGTACCGCACGGTGCAACGTGTAATATGCCCGACGGTGGTGTCGAGACGCGAGGAAGAATCAGGTAAGAGAGGAAGGAACGCGCTGTACGCTCGTTCGCGGCGTGTACGCGTGTGGTATGTATGTGTTTATATGTGTGTGCGTGTGTGTGCGTGCAATGCTCCTTTGTGTCGCGGCAAATTACGCGCTGTGCGTCCAACGTTACGAGGTACCGTGCTCCGACGCGTGTGCACAAGCACGCTCTTAATGCTCGCGAATCCGCGACGGTGATTCTAATTCGTTGTGACGGTAATGACGTTACGGGGCTGATGTTATGTCGTAACGCATCACGCGTCTTTTCGCACTCTCGACCGAATCGCGAGCAGCGGTCGTTATGATATAATGGCGGTGGATAAGATTCAACCACCAAGTATAACTGCGTGATGTATCGTCCTAATGGGGTACTGATCCTTGTGAGTTGTCTCAATGTTCTGTCTGGGTTCAAGTTTTGAAACGTTAGCGAGATCTCGCATTTCATTTTGACGAGTGTCGAGCAAAATGCACGGCTTTGACGTTAAGAATCGTGACAAGTGTCGTAATATGATTAATGATACAAATATTCTGAGAGATATGATAAAAATATTCTGAGAGATCGCGATAGTATTTAGCGAAGGGTGTTTCGCGATTCTTAGCTGCGCGAACTATCTTTGGTGCGTCATGCCGAAGAGTGTGGCATTTCTTGCCTTTGAGGTATCCTTCGATTTCCCGAAACATAATAAGAGGAGACAACAGTCACGAATAGGCACTGACGGTACCGCATTCCGGTTATATGAACGACGTCACGTGGCGCGATGGATAGCTACTCGAGAGTCGCGATTGCGACGTTTAGTGGGTCAAAGACGTCGCGGCGTGTGTTTTCTGAGAAAATTGTACAAATGTTCAGTACCATTAACGACACACGGGACTAATTGAATCAACGAATGAGAGACGCGACTTCCAAGCGAAGAAAAGTGCAAAAGTAACAGTGATGGGAAAGCGAGAGTGAAATGCAACAGACATGCTACGGCATCACGCTTGTTAACCACGATGAGTGCTACATGTTGGTGTCCCATATCGAAAAGAATACATATCCGTCCTACGTTGATTTCAACGCGAGTGCTATTTAAACGTACATTCATCTAATTGCAAACCTTTGGTTCCGTCACGCATTTCTTTCCAGGTGTCGATACTTTTATTAAAAATGTCCATTTCTTAGACTCACGAGCTCATGTATTTTCCACATGGAAAGAAACCAAGGCTACGACTTGATCGTGGCTTGTAGTTAGAATCTCGCTGTGTGTTATGCTTTTACACACCTACGTAAGCCCGGCCTTATTTTGCCCGTGTGCAAAATGCTGTGATATTTTACACGACTGCCAAATATTTTACACACTCGCTGTAATTAAGAGGTGAATCGTGTAATTGCGAGTCGATTTTTCAGATCTCATCCCGAGTCCACGGGAACGATTTTTGTCGTTTTTCGAAAAGATAGATTGTGGAAAGTTGCGTTATCGCGATAGGCTGCAGTTACGCTGCAGTTCCACAGGAAAATATTCACTCTCGTTTTTTTTCTAGCGTGAAAAAATTACGCGATCAAGCCCCAGAGTTCCAGATAAGAATAGTTGCCAATAACATCGAGGTATATACGCGCCCTAGTAATAACAAATCGATGTTTTGTATATATAGGCACATTCAGTCGTGTTCAGACAACGGCATGTGCGGCATTGCTCAGTTTACCGTACATAAGATCGTTATTAATATTGATAATATCCCATTATATCCGATGATATCCGAGAAGCGTTCATATTATCGAGGTAACATAAGGTTAATTAGACCCAGCTGACACTTCCATTCAATATTTTTCATGCTCCTCTGCGTTCATCGGCGCATTTTCAATATCAACCTAAAATCATACATACATAATTCAGCATCGAATGCGACAGTTTACTTCAGGATTTCATTCAGGATCAGAATGAACATTGCGTGCGATGTCAATGTCACGCCGAAAATTATACCATATTTAATATCGACATTCGGGTTGATATCTCGTCAATTTTCGTAATTTTCAGTTAACCTTCCACAAGAGGGTTTCCTCCCATTGTGACTTCTACATTGTTTGCAGAGAGATACTAATTAAATATACCTGACGTTTAAGCCGTATCCCTGCTGCCTTCCGACTTTTATTTTTAAAATACGAAAGTTCCGCGCGGGCACCGCTACTGCCGTTGTCAAGTTCGATGACTTTGCCTGACGTTTTCTATGAATACTTATGCAATACGAAGCAGGAGTTACATCTGTACGATTGTAAACCTGCTGCGAACCCCTATTCGGCGCGAGTACGCGATCCTAATGCGCGGCTCGAGTGTTGCATGATCACACCTAACCATCGCCGCAAAACCTCGTCCACGTGCTTTGCTTTCGCAGCGGCGGCCGACCGGCGTTCGGACGTCGGCGCCGAAATTGCAAGTACCGCAGCTCTGCTCGACTATCGACCACGAATGCACGCCCGCCACGGTCAAGGCGCAGCCGCGGCCCAGGCGCGGTCGCCTCGATCAAAGCTGTCAGACTTCCTCCACCTCTGGGTCAACAACATCCGACTGCTCTACTCCTGGAGCAACTTGAACAACCTGGGTCCACCGCAACTATCATCAGACGCGATGGGTAATCTGCAGAGCGACGGCAAGAAGAAGCAGAAGAAGAAGGAAGCCGCGGTTTCACCGGCATCAACATCCATGGCAGAGCTCGATGCGACAGTCGAGGACCATGGGAAGGATAACAAAAAGGACCAAGCGCCTAGAGTGGCGGATGGGCGCGACGTATCTCGCGACACAATCAAGATCAGCTTCGAGAAGGTGCAGCCGCCCGGGCATGCCAAGAGGCAGGCGCCGCAGCCACCAAAGATTGTGTTATCCCAGGTGCGCAGTGCCTTCTCGTATTCTTTTATCTCACGAGCTAATCCAAAATGTTCAATGCATTGTTAATCGTATGTAGGGTAATTGTCGCGCAAAAAAGAAGCGCCAAAATAAGTACAAAAATGTTCTTTGCGCGTTTTAACGAGCCTCGGGCTCGCAATCGCGCGGAATTAAAGTCGCTTTGTAATTAGGACACACAGAAGGATGTGGAGTTTGAGTATCGCAATGATACTGCGGTAGCCGCGGCGAAATCTGGTGCAACTATGACGGAGACTTACCGTCCAAGCATCACGACCCCGACGACGACACCAGCGCAGACCCCGACAACATCGCAGACCCAACAACTGCCACCTTTGCTGGTGACCGATTCGTGGCGTTTGGCCAACAAGAGCCTGGTCGTTACTGATATGCCGACTCCACCCAGCCAAGAGTCATCGAGTGATAGCGTGTTCACGGATCCTGAGGAACTCGCCTCGATTTCCGGCGCGAATGTTCCGGCGGCGGAAGCGGCGAGAGTACCACCCGAAAAGAAGCCGGCTCCAGAGAGCCGCAACAAAGAGGAGAAATCGGCGTTTACAATCTCGAGGCATAAGAAAATTCACCTGTCGATGCTGAGTCCCCGAATAGGTAAGCGCGGCTTTATTAGTCTCTCATCATTTGATGAAACAATTTCAGAAATATGGATTTTTTAATCTGTTGTTATCTTTTGCATGCGAACAGTGTCTCACGACGTCTTAATGTTCTCTATGGTGCTCAAGATTTTGAAAATTTCGAGCTTTTCCACGGTTCTTCCTCTTAAGGACTATATATATCTTTTCGGCATACGAGATCATAAAAGTAGAAAGCCTTATCTTCGTCATTTATTCCTGATTGCATCTGAATATATCTGACAGATATTTTCAATTGATT
Organism: Odontomachus brunneus; assembly: GCF_010583005.1. NCBI lineage: Eukaryota > Metazoa > Arthropoda > Insecta > Hymenoptera > Formicidae > Odontomachus > Odontomachus brunneus. Next base: position 236,888 of record NW_022639665.1, on the reverse strand, counting down.
GTATCTTAATGCGCTTTAAAGTATCTTTTCATAATGCGGCTATCATAGTATCGTTTCGAAGAAGTAACGAATCAATTAAATTCTCCTCCTCCTCCCCTCATAATCTTCTTTCTACTGTATGAATCAACAACTGTGAAGTGCTTATTAACAAATGTGTCTCTTTTGAATGTAGCGCTGAGCGAGAACACAGACGCATTGAGCCCGACATCGAGCACCACTCTTCAAAGACGGCACAGCATCACCGAATCTTCCGTAAGCGAAGGTATCGTGCTGAGAAGAGTGGCTAGTTTGACCCTCGATCGAACTACAAAGAAGAAGGCTCTGAAGAATGTCGTTCCTCCGAAGATGATCCGTTGCAAAGAATGCGAAGGTAAAAGGAGGAAGAGCCGAACAAAAACCGAATTTAATTTTATAGTTTTTGTCACTGGAATTTTTCCTAAGAGATTTTTCCTTAGAATTTTTCTTGTGCAACAATTTCTCTTCTCGAGATCGAAGGCGCTTCAAGTTATTTACATTATCAAGCCGTCGGCAAAGCCATTTTTTAATATATTTACAGGTTTTTAGTTACACGATATCGGTCGTAAGAATTGTACTTTTTAGGCCATGTTCTGAACTCTCTTTTAACACTAAAAGCACCTCGAAAAGCGGCTTATAGCCAATCAGAAGGCTTGTAAGTCACTTTTAAAGACGCTTTTAATGATAAAAGAAAGTTCAGAACATATTTAACTTAACATTGCATCGCGATATTTAAATTTAGGCGGTTTCTTTGGAGAATGGAACTTATATAAATATTCAGGATATACTTCGTACATGTATCTACACTCATGAGGATGACTTACGTGACATGAGACACTCGCACGCGAACAGGTCAGCGTACGACCTAGACTATTACACCGGCGATAGATTTATCGCGACTTAAGGCGAATCTTATCTCGCGATACGGAAGAAAAGATGCATGATAACGTTACAGGAGGATAAACACATTTGTTTCTCGCGCATGATGACATAATTTATAATGTGAGATTTCCAACGTATTTTCGCCACCGAGAAAATCGCGAACTGTCTCAAGACGGTAGATACCAATCGCTGCTAATGGATGGTGATAAAGATAAACTCCTTCTTTGGAAGCCGCGCGCGCGCGCTGTCGGTGAAATGTTTTTGTACAGCCGAATAATCCGTATCAGAATCGTACCCGAGGTTAGCGCAAATGATACGTCAGACGCGTTTGTTTGATAACTCTTATCAATGGGGCGTTCGTGGGTTTACGTTCGAATCGTCGTGCCTTCCTCGTCGTTACCCGCGAACAAGATGCGCCAGTTCCTCGCAAAGCAGTGCGGCAAAATAGACACCCGCGAGAGCCGCGACATTACGGGATGGACTGCGCGATGGTCGGTCTATGCGAGGTTCAAGGGTGATAACGAGAGAGAAAGACAGTGTACAGAACGTGTGTGCTAGAGTGTTACGCGTGTTTATATAGCGATTGAGCGCGAAAAGATTTGAAGATTTCTAGCGTGATCGACAAACAGCAGAAATGATATTGACGGTTTCACAGTGGCCTTCTTCTTCAAAAAGTAGGTATTGTTTTCGCGTCGCAAATACGTATTACCATAATAGTGAAAACGGTCAGATTTAATTATATATCTTATGTGGGGTCTCATCTATATCATCTTATGTGGGATCTGATCTCATTTCTATATAGTTTCTGTATATATTTCCGAGCTTGCGCGATAAAATAACTGGGAGGAAGTG
>NW_022639665.1:201150-235129 GCF_010583005.1 Odontomachus brunneus | reverse complement strand
ATATATATATATATATATATATATATATATATATATATATATATATATATATATATATATATATATATATCTACAAGAATCGCTCATCTCGGGAGTAAAGAAAGATAAGAGAGCCACGCAGCGATAGAAGTTTACCTTGCTTACGCAATAAACGTGAATTAATTAGCGTGAATTCTAAATTTGTAAGGATACAAGTGTCGCATCAATGCTTTGAATAAATAATATAATGAGAGAATGAGAGCTAATAATAGTAATAAATCAGAAACACTGGCAGAGCCAGTCGCATTAAAGTCGAGATAAAACGGAGATGTATAGTTAACTCAAATTACTTGATATTCGAGTTCAAAGTTTATCATTAATCGAAAATAGGGCTTTCCATTCAATTTGATGACAGACAAAGAGATGTCCGCTTCTGTTTCCAATCTCTCGTAATTTCAAGAATATCTTATCTTCGGTTCTTCGATGTTTTGCGAAAAATTTCATTGCACATTGACCAAGGATTTTATAGATAAATGATAGTGTGGTATATACAGAACATTTTTTGTATACGAACAAAATAATCACGCAGCTTCACAATTTTGTTGATATAAGAGATTGCTCCGTGATACACATATCGATATTATCTCATGATATTAATGGATTCTTTCAGAACAACAACTGCCATTTCGTCTGACTTCTGCGCTATCCAGCCGCGGTGCGAAACATGATGTCTTGTCCACGGTAAAATTCTCATCTATTAATTTCGCAACGGTTAATATACCTATCACACTTGCATATAAAACGTTTTCTTTTAATTAGATGGATCGGATAGACACACTGGCAGACGGGCTGCTTCCAAGTCGAATCAACTCGAGCCAAACATGCCACGGATTCTGCGAAGAAGAGGTGAAGAAACTGAGAGATGAGATTAAACGGCTACGCGAGGTGTCGACGAAAAGGGAGATAAATACCAAATGCCAGTCTACTCAAACTTCACCGAAAAAGTCGTCGCCGATCGATGGACATGTCGGTGAAACGAACAATCTGAATACCAATAGCATTCGAAAATCGTCATCGATAAAGAAAGACATCACTGATCTCGAAGACAAAGTGATCCTCGCGCCTTCTTCCGCGAATATGATGCGCAACGAAATTTTCGTGCCGTTGCAAACGCCCTTGCCGCCGGAACCGATCTCAAAGAACAGATGCACATCAATCATGTCGGAGAAGCCCTTCATTCCGCCACCACCGCCTCCGCCCCCGTCGTCACCGTTCGCACAGACAACTGGATCGGCAATACCGAGTATCGAAAAGACGATTTCGACGATCACATCGGGGTTGTCAGATATTTCCACTAGGATACCAACGCCGCCGATGCCGATGCAAAGTATCGCGAGTACTCTTTTCTCATCGCCACCTCCACCACCGCCGCCACCTACGCCGATACTAAACATGACATCTTCTCCATCATCACGCTCTTCTCTATGTAAGAGTGGGATGCCTCCGCTGCCTTCTCTAGAGAGTATCATAAACGCGGTGCCACCGCCGCCACCACCTCCACCCCCATGTCCGTTTGCGCTAGCGCAGGGCGTCTCAAGCGGCATACCTTTGCCGCCGCCACCACCTCCGCCTCCACCGCCACCGCCACCACCTATGACTACTACCATGAGCGCGATTCCGCCGCCACCACCACCGCCCACACCGATGCTGAACACATGCGGGATTCCACCACCGCCTCCTCCACCTCCTCCTCCTGCTCCTGCTCTATCGTCTCCGTTCACGACTGGCGAGGTGCCTTCGCCGCCACCGCCGCCACCACCGTTACCTGGGGCGATGCAGAGCTCTATGAGCGGCCCACCTCCTCCACCAGCACTGCCAGGTATTGCGTCCACGCTAGATGGTATACCTCCTCCGCCGCCACCCTTTGTCGGGACATCAGCCGCGGGTCCACCTCCACCACCGCCCATGACACCAGGTGCGAGTGGACCCTGTCCTTTACCTGCTCCACCGGTTGGAGGGTGGAATCCGCCGAGCAGGGCCAGTGAGTTTCGAAACTTCTAACGTATATGTGTACTCTCGATTAACACACGACACGGTAATCCCCGCACATGCCTCGATACAGCGCGATACCACGCGTCTCGCAGCGGATCACTCGCGTTTCTCGAATCGAACTGGCCCGCCGTCATTTCAGATAATCGAGAGTATACCATGTAGTTTTTTTTCTAACATGGGATCCTGATATTTGTACCGTCTAACGCAGTTTCTCGCTTTCGTAGTTATGAGGAAGCAACCTTTAAATCCTGACGTGCCTATGAAGCCGCTTTACTGGACAAGGATTTTAGTGCCCGTTACTGCGACTAGTCCAGATTCCGTAGAGGCTCCAGAATCATCATCACCGCTTCAGGTAAATAAGAAACAAAGAATGGTAATGATAAAAACGTGTTTGCCGACGTGATAACGATTACTTCGAATGTATAGTGTATAATTTCCGTCTCGATCTCGCGTCGTTTTTCAGTCGCCTCTATGGTTAGAACTTACCGAGGAAGAGAATATAAATATGAAGGAATTCGCGGATCTATTTTCGCGACAAGTGAGACAGAAGAATTTAAGCAAGAAGAGCGACGACGAGACACCTAAGAAATCCAAAGTGCAACCAGCAAAAATACTGGACTCGAAGCGCTCGAAAATGGTAGGGATTTTAGAGAAGAGTTTGCACATCGACTTCAGTGAGATCGAGAATGCGGCTTATAACTTGGACACGAGTGTGATCAGCCTCGAGGCGTTGCAACAGATTTACGAAATCGTGAGTGAATAATAATATCGATCACTAACAATGTATCTTGATTTTTGCGTCACATCTCTAAACTATTTCGACGTTTCTTGACACATAGAAACCAACAGAGAAGGAAATAGCAGAGATCGCAGCTCACGAAGAAGTGAATCCGGATATTCCTCTCGATCAACCGGAACTTTTCCTCAAACGGTTATCCGGCATCAAGCATTTCTCCGAGAGAATAGCCTGCCTGATGCTGCAGGCGGACTTTCAAGACGCGATTTCGTCGGTTTCCTACAAACTGAACAATGTGCAAACAACCTGCGACTTTCTGATCAAATCCGAGCCCTTGAGGAAAGTGATGGCCATCATACTGACTTTGGGCAATTACATGAACGGTGGCAATATGATGCGTGGCCAAGCGGACGGTTTCGGACTCGAGATCCTCAGTAAACTGAAGGACGTCAAGTCCAACACACAAGGTATCACCCTGCTGCACTACGTCGTGAGAGCGAAGTTGTCCCAAGAGAAGGAACATAACTTCGATGAGCCGTTACCTCTACCCATTCCCGAGCCGGCCGACGTAGAAGCCGCTTCTGCGATCAAGTTCGAGGAATTAGCCAAGGAGCTCGATAAATTGGAGAAGGAGCTGCACGGTAAGCGATAGGACGAATTGCGGGAGTGTGACAGTCCGTGGACTTTTTACATGTAAAATCGATCTGTTTAGCGTGCGCGCAGAAGTGCGAAACGGTCGTGAATGCAGACCCAGCTACGTCCAAGATATTTAAGGAGAAGGTGGACTCATTTATGACGAGAGCGAATGCCGAATTGAAAAGCGGACAGGAGCTATTGCTGGAGGCTAAAAACAAGTTCAAGGACGTCATGCGATTTTATCAGTTTATTCCCAAAGGCGCCACCATGGATACCGCGGAGCCGCATGATTTTTTTAATCTGTGGCTTGGTTTCTGCCGAGACTTTAAGGTATAGTTCGAGAGAGGCAACGTAAAGAATCAAAATGAGAAGACCCGACTGTAAATTACGACGTTTCTCTCTTTTTTCCTTTTTTTACAGGATATCTGGAAGAAGGAGCAACAGCGAATATGCAAGGAACGACTGGAGGAAGTTCGTAGGAAGCTCGAGAGCAAGCCCGATGTTGTGAGGGTGAAACTAAGTCCTCACGGATTGAAAGCGCGCTTACAGAAATTAACGAACAAAAAACAAGCTCACAGATAGTCCCGTCGAGATCGGCGCAAACCGGTAGCGCCCCTCGGAATTTGGATCGCGAACGATTCGCTTCCCGTTACCGCAGAATTACAAATCACTCATTTCACACTTGACTCTACAGCCGCACGGCGCGCACTGTGAGAGGATTTAATTGTATATATTAAGTTTTAAAATTCGCACATTATCTCGTTCCTTCCTTCCCGATCAAATCGAAAATAAGGAATAAGCGCGAGCCGTTGTATTCGTTACAGTGGAAACGGCGCGACCTCGAAAAATCTATTTATCTACTTTTCTTATGAATATTGCAAACACTTATCTCGAATTGCTCAAAAATAGAAAGCGATTCGGTCTGTTTAAACACCAATCGATCAATTACACGGTGGTACTGAGAGTATTTTAAATACGCGCAACGAAGCATGATGAATTTCGATCCGAATTCAATACGAATTATCGATCACGAATTTTCCTTAGATCAGTCGATGAAATGCGATAAGTTATGTTACGCGAATTATAGCTGTTATACGGACTGAAATGTTAACAATGCACTGAAAGATATAATGTATACTTATCGTTAGACACGTTTTCAGAAAAGTTCATTATCATATCGAGTATCGAGTAGTCTGGCGGCAGCTTTACGGGTATCGCTTGTAAACAAATTGCAAACACGTTCCAATCTCACTGTTACACAGTAACCCGACGATCATAAAAGATTGGAGACTTGTTTGGTAGAAGAAAATCCTACATAAGCTCTGTTCCTCTCAGTCGTGCTTCCTCACTTTCTTCTCCTGTGCCACTTCTCAAATAGCACTAAATGTCCTGAGATCATCCTGAATGTGCTCAAGACGTTTCTAGGAAACACCTAAGAGCATTCTGGACACATTCTGGCTGCTTTTAGGGCACTTTGTGCTATCTCAGTTGTTTTTTACTCGCTTGCTTATCGTTTAATACAAAAACGAACATATGCAAAGGAGAAGACCGCGAGAAGATGCTGAAGACACGACTAAGGACACATTCGTAGATACTATACAAACGTCCACGGTGGCTAGAAAGTGTGTGCCTCTTCGTACCATACACTTAATCTATGAATTTTCATTTCTCTGAAGCGGAAACTTCAAGAGAAAGATATTGATCGTGATATTGTCATTGTTGTTAAAGCCCGTTACCAATATTTATTTATTTATTTATTTATCCGTTTGTGTTAATTTATAGCAGATTGTCATGGATCAATAAATAAGAATGTAAATAGAACGTTGACTGTACGAGATATTAATGTGTTTAATAAAAATCCTTTATATATTTAAACGCGAACGCAGATACACTAACTGTTACACGAATATTTCTAAGTTCGCCATTACACGAAAAATATAATTTTTCCAATCACAAAAAATATAATTTTTAATACCTTAACATTAAAATAGTAATAATTCTCGTATCAATAGGGTAAGCCTCGCTGAAGATAATTTCTTACGATTGGTGAGAAGTGGCAGCATTTTATAGCATACAGAAAAACAAGATTGATATTTCTTTAAAGGAATACTGAAGTCGATGACAAATTCGAAAAATGTCGATAACGCAGAGACGATCATTACTAACACAATCATACCAACCTTTTTGTATTTCTTGTACATATAGAACTTACGTAAATATGTTTTGTTTTGTATTTATCGGAAAATCTAACCACACATGTATAGAAATCTTTCCGATTTTCTTAAGGGAATGCTGAAGCTAAAAACTTTACCGACAGAACACTGACATTTTTCTGCAAAATTTACGTCGTATTGGTTACACAGAATTACAAATACTTTTACACAAGTACGTGCAAAAATAAAATGAAAAATAAGAACATATGTGTCGATATATGTCGAAAACGAACAACAAATTTTTAATGAAAAATCTCAAGCTATCAGTTAGCGTAATATTTGGCTAATTCAAAAGTTCCGCAGCTTGTACATACCGAAATTGTGGATGCTCCAAGCAGAAAAATTTTGAAGAACATTGCTCTATCTTCGCATCCGCATTTGGGAGCTTAAGAATATCGAAAAAGTTTGCAGAAAGATTTCTGCACATATATGGTTAGGTTTTCCGTTGAGTATGGTAAAACAAAGCAACACACATTCATGTAAGTTCTATATGTAATACGAAAAGGATAGCATGATTATGTATGACGATCGTCTCTGCATTATCGACATTATTCAAATTCGTCATCGACTCCAGCATCCCCTTAAGCTCCTAAATTCAGATATATATGTGAAGGTATAGCAGTGTTCTTAAAAATTATTGTGTTTGGAGTCTCACACTTTCGGTATGTACAAATTGATACTTTAAATTAAATCCGTCGATTAACTTTTTAGGTTCTTGAACCTGAAAAGTTAATCGACGGATTACTGACAAATAAATAATAAAACACAATAATACAGGTTATATGAACAATGCTACTTTATTATCAAAATAAGTCATTGCAGTGAAAACCGCTTTCCCGTCGAATCACGCATTCTCGAGTGATAAGCCCCGAAAGTTTATCGAGTGACAGATAGATAAGAATCCAGGTGTACAAGAGAAAAATTTTAAACGTGTGACGCTCGACACTTTTCTCCCGATCGCCTGTTCTGTGACATATTCATTCCGGACAATTAACGATATTTCGTCATGACGAACGCGCGAAACTTAGGGGCCTATTCTATAACGTTTAATGATGTCGTTATGTATCGCTGCGCAGTTATTTCATAATACAAAAAATCTGCGTAATGATACATAACAATGTCGTTAAAAGTTATAGAATATATTTCTTACTTTCGATACTCCTGACAATATTCGCGTGGGACATTTTCCTTTAACAGATGGGAGAGCGAAAAACAACGCGATTGAGACGACTCTCGTTTTAATGTGCTACCGGGCGAAGCAACGAACGATACATCTCTCGATTGTCTGTTTCGCGACATATCCGTTTCGGGCGTTTATTTGAAGATATCTCGTCATAACTCACACAGCAGAAATGTCCCGAATACATCACAAGGATATTATAAAGATATTTCAATGTTTGTAGAATATCCCTATGATATCTTCGGGACATTTCTGCTGTGTAGATAACGAACGCACAAGACATACTTTCCGTAATCCCGACAATATTCGCGTGGAATATTGTTTTTTAACGAGTCGGAGAGGCGTGAGAGACAACGCGATTGAGATGACTCCCGTTTCGATGCGCACCGCGCGAGGCGACGAACGCGCGATTTATTTCACGGAACACATGACTACCTGTTCCGCGATACACCTATTCTAGACACTTACTTGATGATATTTCCTCATGACAAACGAGACTCATTTTCGGCACTCTCGACAATATCCGTGCGTAACACTCTCTTCCAACGAGTTTGTAATACGAAGAGCAACGACAATGGTTCGTATTTTTGCTCTTCATTGAGGAACTTCCGACTATCTATTCGCGACATACCCATTTCGGGCATTCACTGGACGAAATCACATCACGGCGAACGCGCAGCACTTACTTTCGGCACTCCCGGCGATGATTTAGGCACAAAACTCGCACTTGACAAACTGAAATCGCGAAAACCGCGAGACAATTCGCGGAGTATGTACGTTACTACTGATTTGTTTTCAACGCCAATGTCACCAAATCATGGAGAAAATTTAATACCAACGTTAGATAAGCAAATAAAGGGTCTGAGAGATCATTAGACCCGTTATTTCTGCTTAGACGTTGAAGTGAGTTTCAAAGTCTCCGTTAGAGGCGCCACTTTTCGAGGATGAAAAACGAGGTCGTGGCACGACTCAGGTCGCGATCCGTTACGCTCCCAACGGCTGTGAGCATCATTCTATCTTTGTTGCTTACTGGATGTTAAACAAAGATAGAATGACACTTGCAGCCGTTGGGAGCGTGTAACGGATTGCGGCTTCAATGAAGTTCTGCAGATTTTTATCTTCAAGCATAAAGAAGCATGAGAGCGGCCACTAGCCTGTTTCAATGGCCACAGTTAGAGTGTATGAAGTTGGCACCCCACTTTTTAAAATTTGTAATTTTGAAAGTTGTTTCAGATTGTTCTGACTTTGTATCACATTGTTTCAAAGTGATATTGCTTCATTCGAAACGGTTTTCGAATAAAACAAAAAAAAATGATTTTTTGAGCTGACACCCCACTTTTCGAAAATCGAACATTCGGAATGCTTTATTTTCAAAAAATGGGGTGCCATTTTCAAAAACATTTTTTTCATTTTTTGGACTTATAATTCAACTTACGGATTTATCCTTTTGGAACAATGTTTGGAACAACTAGAACAATCTATTGCGGTATCAGATAGCCTGTTAGTAATCTAGTTTAGTATAGACATCTGTGACGGAAGTCAACGGGTACGAGCCAGACGCATTTTATCGTTACCACTGCGAAAATGTGTCTAACGAATGTAGTACGAACGTACTTTGTTAGATGGCGTCTCGAAAATGCGTCTAGCTCTGTCCACTAAAATCAGGCTGGTGGCCGCTCTCAGGCTTCTCTCTGCTTAAAGTAATACGGTTAAACGGCAAGTCAGGAAATCTCCTTGTCGTCAATAAGATAATTATTTAAGATAAAATTTATTATTTAAAAAAATTTATCGTCACATATGTTTGAGTTTGATAACGTCGGAAAAATAATCTTTTTAAAGTAATGACGAAAAGTATCACTTTCTGATGTCATCAGAAACCGCATTCCCATCCCACGCGTCTCCACACAACTAGCAACACGAGTAGAACGACATAAACAAGTGTTTCACGGTTTTCTCATGTCATTACGCGAAAGAGTCCATACCTAGTGAACGAATTAGATCCTAGGTATGGGGAAGACCACGAGAGTAGTTGTTTGCGGGATGAAAGGAGTCGGGAAAACCGCTTTGCTGGAACAACTCGTGTACGGAAACATAGATGCGAAAACGGTATGAATTTAGGTTACCTACTTAATTTACATAAACTTAAGGTAAATATCACAGTAATTGTACAATGTCCCAGTGTGATTGAAACATTAATAATTTAATTGTAATTAATATTTCTAAAAGAGAGAGAGAGAGAGAGAAAGTCTTCGTAGTTTTATTAAAAAGAGAGATATTTCTTTATGCCAATTTGTAATATTATTTAATAAACCTCAGTCATTGAGTATTATTTAGTAATTAGGGCTTGATTTATTTTTCAGTTTAGTTGCTGATACAACTGGTATTATCTAATATTTCATTAAAATTATAATTAATATTTATTGATTATTTTATTCTCTATTATTTTTTGATAGCTAACAAACCAAAGTTTTATATTAGTTTTGTTAGTAATTTTATTAATTACTTATTAATAAAAATGCAGAGCTGATCGTGCTTTCTTATTGGCTTAATCACACTGAGACATTTGCCTTAATAATCTTCGACTTACAGATTTGTTAAGTATTGCTTTAACAATAAATAAAATATGATATTGATGAAGTTTGTTTGTTATAATTGCTTTGTTTAATATCTGTATCTGAAATAATCAAAATTTGCTTGTCTCAGTTGGTCTAACCTATTTTTCTCTAAGATATCACAATGTATAAAATTTCATAAAATATGATTGATATAATTGTAACAAATTTGCAGGAGATTCATCCCACAATTGAGGACATTTATGTCACCAACATTGAGACTGATCGGGGCACAAAGGAGAAAGTCAGGTTCTATGACACAGCTGGGCTGGAATCCTTACAGAGTAATACGAATAATCAGCAGCTTCCACGACACTATCTGGGTTTTGCAGATGGCTATGTTTTAGTATATGATACAGGCAAACCAGAGTCCCTTGACGTACTTTTTCCATTGAAGAAAGATATCGATAAGAATAAGGATAAGAAAGAAATAACTGTGATAGTGATAGGTAATCGGTCGAAAACTGATGCTGTATTAAATAACTTAGAGAACACCGCGAGCAAAGCCACTAACTGGTGCACCAGGGAGAAGGTCAAGCATTACGAAGTAAACGTTATGGACAGAACTAGTTTGTACGAGGCGTTTGTGCATTTGTCGTCCAAGCTGAATCCTCCAACCAACAAAAGTACATTTCCGCAGTTGAGCATGGGTAGAAAAACCGTGAAGGCGGAAGCACAGTGATGACTGTTCTCGAAAAATTCAGTGGAATTACGCGAAAGCTTGAATCGTGGCACGACATGAGAATCGTTTGCATGACTTTTGTACTCAGGTATAATTTATTTCATAATGATCATTATTTCGTAATGATCGGACGCACACCAATCTGTGCGTCGATAAAGAGACGTGCTCCAAGATCTCAATAACCGTATATATACATATGCGCGGTACGTACTTCTTTATTTACTTCAAACGTATGTGTGATACTAGGCTTGAAACGAGATAAATAACGAGTTTACAATGCGATGTACTTAATAATGCAATGTTATGTACTTAAGATATCAAGTCCGTTATAATAAAACTGTCTATATAAATGTTTCATACAGCACAAAAGTTTGGAAAAAATTTCAGAAAGATCTTAGAAAGGTTTAATGTTTCTGAAACTTTTCTGAAAGCTTTTTGAAACTTTTGTGTTGGATGGGATATAGCATTTATCGCATCACGAGCAAATTTCAAACGTAACTCTTCCGAGATTACAGTGTTATTTAATTGTCTCGTTTTGCAGCGCTACTGAATCTCGATTAATCGTTAATTAATACAAAACTACTGAATCTCTTTTAAGAATTACCTGTACTTAAATCTCTTATAGAGCTGAAATTAAATTTGCGTGCAATATTCCGCGCGTTATTATAAAGATTAAATTATTAATAAATTATAAATCAATTATTATAAAGATAAAATATTATGTATTTATTGTTACAATGTGTTTAGTATACTTATCATAATTACAGTTGTGATTATAACATTGACGAATTTTTTTCACAAAATAAGAGAGGAATGTTATAAAATAAATATTAATTAATACAAGAATGTTAATATACATTTTATTTCACCATTCTAAAGGTTTTTCCAATTTTCGCAAAGTCAGATCTGTTTTGAGTAATTGATCCCACAATTCACTAGTAACGCCAAATCCTGCAATAAGAAATAATCAATTCTCTTTAGTAAATTGTTATTGATAATCTTCAGCAATTACCTTGATTATGATACACAAAGTGGTGATAGTTGTGTCTTCTTTTCATCGTGTATAAATATGAGTCAACTTTTGGAGCTCCATTGTGCAAGTAATAATGCGTCAAATCATAGCATAAGTAGCCTGTAAAAAGTGGATATTAAAATTGCAATTATAAAATTGCGACGTTTGATTGTGCGCAAGAGGTCGGATTGTTTAATGTCGATGAGAAATACTTTGTAATCTATGGACCTCATAAAAATAGCATACCTATTATAGTACCAGCCGCGATGAGATGGACCATCGTTAGAGGAAACACGACCTTGTAAATTTGCCAAAGTACTCCCGCCATAGCGACGCTAAATATCGGCGGAAACACTAATCTCCGTCCATCCAGCGGTGCCTATTAACGTAACCGGTAATTAAAATTACATTATTATTATTATTAACATCCAATTTAAAATGTCACGTGAGAAAGTGTTACCTTATGATGGTTTCCGTGAAACAAGAAGTGCAGAGTAATTAATAGTCTCGAATTATGCGGTGGTTTAAGATGGAATATTTTTCGGTGCACGAAATATTCCATGAGGGTCCATATAAGAATCCCCAGAGTGAACGACAGTAGGATCTTCTGCGATGAAACGACTGAAACGGAAAATTCGCGGAGTAGCTTTACGACGACTTAAGATGTGTTTCAAGAACATTTTTATCTCGCGTATATTATACGAGTGCAAATTACCGAGGTTTGTTGAAATATTCAGAACACATCCCGTGTAAAAGAAATATATAGCCAGAGGAACCCAGACGACCGGCACTAAGTACCACGGCGTGATCGATAATATTTCTAAAATGTCCGATTGAAAAAATCGAATAGGTCGGTTTACCGGCAAGTTTACCCATTCCCAGTAACGGTGGCCCATGAGGCTCACTTGCCATAAAATCGGCGCGTCCCAGTTTATCAGATTCTAAAATAAAGTACTGTCTCATAATATTCGTTCTTTTTTCTAAATAAAAAATGCCTCATTATTCTTTATTTTCTTAACATTTAATACAATTATATTCTCATTCGCCACCTATACGACATTTTGAAAGAATTTTAACAATTTTTTGTTTATAATTTTGATATCATGTTGTGACTTTATAACCTTCTTTGCAGTTGTCAGACACAAGCATTATTTTTTTATTGTTCGTATATTAATAATAATCAAAATAAACAATTTTGAAATTGTATAACACAGCTGCGCGATTAGGAAGAATTAAAAATAATCGGAAATATTAAAAATTTTTCAATTAATATCGTTTTATATTTCTACTTCTTATCATAAATATCACTATGAAAAGCTCTGATAAAATAAAATCCCGTTATTTGTCGGTTTATCTCGACATGTTTTGTTTGCGTCATGGAGATAAAACGAGATAAACTTTCAGATAAAGTGCTACGTGCAAGTACTATAAAAATAGAGTGCTATAAGCAAACCATTAGATAACTCTATGACGATTTAAAATGTATACGCGATTTATTATCTATTTTTAACCATTAACACTTATATTTTCTGAAATTGGAAGTATAAATTTGTTCGTTGCTCGAACTTAAAAAGTTTCTTGAATAATGAAAGAATGAATATTTTAATATAGACTTTTTTCCTTTCATAATATGCGAACAACTCGTCGGTTTTCTCATGTATGAATAACTCACTTCGCATTCGTTATATCTTTCTTGGCGATGCACTGCGAACTCTTCGAGAAGGTAGTAAGCGGACTTGGAATGCGGATGTTTCACTAACGCTTCGTCTAAAATTCGATCCTTATGACGCACGAGCATGTTTTTGCCGCCAGGATGATAATCCAAAAAATTAATTACATCGTAAATGCGGCCTCGATATTTCACGAGAAACTCCGTCGCTCCTTTTATATTTGTCACGTGGTTACTGTTACGACAAGCTTCCATTTTATGCGCGCAAGCCACATCGAAATCCGTCGCTTCCACATCGCTCGCACTCACGCACTTTAAATTAAACTCGTTATCGGAATTTTTATCTCGGCTAGTGTCCATTTCTCAAGTAATTACAATAGCGCCAATTGGCGTTACTTGCAAAACGTACTGTCCACCGCGCGCACTACCGCACGTACTGCTAAGCACGACGTTATGCGACTTTGTAATTCGCTGCAGCAGATAAGGCTTTACTGTAAATGTTACGTGGGAGGGCTCGATCATGATATTACGTTTCGTAAACAACTATTCTATGACAGCGAATGCAGCGATTATCAAGGTTAATATTGTTACGTGTTTCAATGAGAAGACGCGAGATACATATGTACATACTGTATCGAAGTTCTATTTTAAGAAGATGCATAGTAACTTCAAATGCACATATAAGAATTCACATATTGGAACTTTGGACTAGAACAAAAACGAAACTTCGTCGCATATTCTCATTCTCGAGACTTAAACGAATTCTTGAAATTTTCGTTGCTGTATAACTTTTTGATTGTTTCGCGGGCGAATTTCTTTCTTAATCTTTTTTCTATTTTGTTTTTAAAGATAAAAGCTTTTTAAACTGTTACTTTATTGAATATATTAATATGTAATGTAGTTTTAGCAAAAAAAAATTAAAAGTTTTATATTTGTTGCGAAAAGAATAAGGCTGGGACATGCTCTATTGGGGTTTCAGAAGGATATATTTGTTCCAATGATAATAAGTAGAGTGATAGCTGAGTGTTTTGTATGTCAAAAAAGTTGTTCATTCAATTAAATAAGGTTATTATTAATGGGGAAAAAGTTGTTCATTCAATTAAATAAGGTTATTATTAATGGGGAAAACATATACCCGTTGGTAACGAAAAAATTAAGTCGTGCTCGCGGAATTTTCAGTGACATGCAAAATAATGTTGAAGAGAGAGATATAAAGATAAAACGCCACTATATAACCCAGTAAACACAAAGTATCATCCATATTACAATGTCAGCTCAATCATATTATGTAACTGTTACTTTGTAATATAACAAAGTAATAATTATATAATATACCATATGATTGAACTGATATTGTAACATCGATGATACTTTGTGTTTACTGGGAATATATTATAATATCGTGCAACTATAGATCCTTGGAAATGCAAGACCCATTTTCGGCAATAAATAAGCTTTTATTTAAACGCTTTGAATTTTGTGTACAGTGTGTGCTCTATTAAATATCTAAATTTCAGTCGCTAAAAATTACTGCGATAATGCTCAAGTTCAAGAATAAGTTACATTAACGGATTGAGCATTCGCGCTATCAAAAACGTATGTAGTGTGTCGAGCAATAAAATACAATCGGAAGTACTCTCGCTTACTATGGAAAATCGATCTCCTCGGACACTAAAAGTAATTACAATTACGCATTCGTGTAAACCTAGTCCTAACGAAAAACGCAGGTATATAATAATACTCGTTTTCCTCTTCGTACTTCAACGCAGAACTCAAGGAATTCTCCCGCACGAGAACCTCTTTCTCTCGATGAGGGGACTGCGCGGAACCGAATCTTAGCAGCCTAGGACAGAACTATTCAACATTAATTATGACAGTTACGTTAACTATATGTACATATCACTTCGAGGAATTACCGAGCGCATCGGACACACAAACGTTTATAAGCGAAACTCGAGATCTATCTAATACAGAAACGAGTAGAATAAGCGTTTAACCTTTGGTTTATCGGTGCCATTTAATACTTTTTCAGTTTTCTTGTTTATTCTCGATAAGAAGATAGGCCAAACAACGTTGTATTTAAATCTTTAATCTTTAAATCGTTGAAGACGGTTCCGTGGGATTTACAAATGTACGTATAGTTCGAAAGAGGGAGGGTCGGACGACGATCGCGAATGCTCCTTAACGTGCGCCACATCGATCCCTTTTGATTCAAAGCTGTATTTTGAGCCTCGGATAATATCCCTTGTGTTCCTTCGTTACGTGTAAGCGACTTTTCCTTCTGCATATCTTTACCTCGCAATAATACTCGCATGGTCACGATAAAGTCATGCACACTTTCGATGATGAATCGCATTTCGATAAAGATAAAAGAGTAACGCGCGCGGATAAGTCAGAAGAAAGTAAGGTTTGATTGTCCTAAAATAATAAACACTCTCTCATGGGTTACGCCTTCCGTGCAAAAATGTCAGTTGAGACGTAAAAGCGATAAATAATATACAGAAATGATGAGCCTCTCGCAGCTTCTCAGTGATGCCATATGACCACGGACGGTAGATGAAGATGATTAATCGTTAAAAGGAACGTTTCTGAGGAGGAGAATCCGGTTTTGCTACATCGCGCGTCTCACATCACAAGTCGACGTTATATCGTAATTCGGCATGAGGACGATGAACGATTATTCTCTTATCATACAACTCACGTGAAAAGGAAAAATACAGCACGCGCGTTGTCCACTCGTGCCTTCGCGCTTAAACGACTAGCCTGTGAGGCTTCGTTCCGATATTCGCTGCCAGTACTGAAAATCTAAATATAATTCATGTTACGTATACTATAGATTTTCAGTATTGGCACACATGGAAAAACAAACTTTGTTGGATTACATAAATATCTGGTGAGATATGAACGAAATAGAAATTCCAGTTAAAGTTGTCAGAATTCTTGTTCAAGTAACAAAATTTCCAGTTAAGCAGAAATTGCAACTATTCAAGTCGAGCAATTGCAAGTAATTAATAAGATTATGTTGATCAGATATTAAACAAAATCTTGTTAATTTGAACACAGAATTCTGGTAATTTCAGTCAAAATTCCGGTTCGTTCATGTCCCACCACAGACATTTGGTTAATCCAACTCAATTTTTTCTTCGATGTAGCGAATATCGGAGCGCAGTCTAAGTTTGTGTCCCTTATGCACAAGAAGAAAGAAGATGCGCCCTTTATATGACATAGAAAGGGAAGAAAATAAGTAAGGTACGATGTTGTCACTATCCTACGCGATTCAAAAAAATAGGTACTTCACGAGGTATTATAATAATTTAGATGCGGTATGGCATAACGCCTATTTACTATTTACACATGGCACACGCGTTACGCCTCATCGAATTTCTTATTTTACATCTTACATCGCTTTCCTTCCTTCCTTACAATCTGAACGTACTTGTCTCACTCGCTTTCGCAGTGCCGACCATTAATTCGCGGACATTCAAACGCAACATACGAAGGGCGACGAAGCGGCGAATGAAAAGGAACAATTTGCTGCAGGTTTCTCATGCAAAATGCATAGCCCTTTCTATTCTCATCGTCAAAAACGAACATTCACGCAAATATTCATATCGGAGAAAACATATTTGTCAACTTGTGCACCGATCATCACCGATTAAATAATCATCTGCGGTCGTTCGCGAATTAATCGTGGCACTGTCGTACATGTTCTCGCAGGTTCGCGCAATTAACAAATCTCAGTTTGAAATATGTACAATGTAAATAAGACAAAATGATCAGTGGTGGGACGTTTCCGGGCTGGATCGTATAACGCATTCGCGCGAAATACCTCGCGGAGAGGCCGCGCGCGGCGAACGCGATTCCCAGAGTTTCGCACTCTTCCCTATTATTGACATCACGGTTATTATTCGACCGGCATACACCGGTATCACATTTTCTTACGGACGAGAACTTAGCAGATGGAACCCGACGTACTACCGACCGACGTCCGACGTACGTCGCTCGTTGATCATTCTAACGCGAAATTTAGGTATTTTGATACCTAAATTAGCTGGGCCAGCCAAACAACGGTATACTTGCGCTCAACACTTCGAGGAGTTACTTCGCGAAAGGGAAACCTATAATCCGTAATGGCCTTCTTGCCTCTCTTTTCGCGCGTTCGTGAGGAGAACGCGAAAGAGGAGCTGCTCTCGGACACAACGTGCAAATTTTGATCGTGCACACGATGTGATTTGTCGTTGTTGCACAAATCGCCTGATCTGATCGGAACGTTTCAAGAAACAGGAATTACTGTTCGATGCACCGTCACAAGCAATAACACGACGAGAAAGTAATAAGATATCTATTTATGGATTAGATATCTATTTACGGATTTCTCTTACACACACGTCTAAAAATATCAGAGACTATGCTCGAAAGACTGTTTCCTGACAGCTGTGAAGAGACTTGAAATTTCATCCGCGCTTACCTGAGACATGCTACACTTATATATAATATATATATATATATATATATATATATATATATATATATATACATATATATATACATATATATGTATATATATACTTGCGTAATTTACTTGCGTTTATTACACAGAGATTCACGCTTACTCCATTTGTTGTACGCCCGTCGTGTAAAACGATGCCGAATACACTCTATACCCGGTAAATAGCAACTATAGGTAACATCCCAAACAACACAAATGTCTAAAATACATCTTACAGATATTCCAAAGACAATCATAACAAGTATAATATATTTCAGACGTCTCTAAGATATCTTTTCGACATTTATGCTGTGTCAGATAACATCAGTGTTATAACTTTCCACTTGACAATATGTAAATATAATGCGAGTGTTATGTAACAGTTATACGTTAAAGAGTAGGAAATTATAACACTGTTGTAATTTAACTATTAGTTGATATCCACTGAATAAATTTATTTCGCACACCGGTATGCGTTTTTTCGTCAAGATGTCACGTTCATTTAATGGCACCGCGTGACGCCTCGAATTCACATTTTTCCTGGCGAAATTAATTTACCAATAAAAAGAATATATCATTCTGTGACGTATACTAGTAGTAAAACAAACGGCACTCCGTCAAGGTTGTAATGACGGTCGCGTGCTTGAATAAAAATTATAAAAAAAACCTAATCTAATTTTAGAGCCTGCACGAATAATTACGCTCTTGCAGCGCAGTTTGATTAATTGATCACCGATTAAAAATGTAAGTTACGCGACATTTATTTTATGCAAATGCTTGTCGAACTGAGGACCGAACGTACGAATAAGTAATGCAAACGGATCGACCGAGATTCCACATCGTCCCCGAGTGTAATCTTTTATATTATATATCTCAAATCCCTTTCTACTTTCTACCAGGCTTTTAAAACATAAATTACATCTGTAGTGTAACGCAGAGATACGAATTAATCTTTTCTTCTCTTTCAAAAGCGTTTCAACAGTGTCTTATTGAGCAAGTGCCAACGCAATTAACTTAACTGAAATTAACAAATTGAAGCTAGAATTAATTCGTCTAGTATCTCGAAAGCTATATTAAATTTCAGGGACTCTTGGAGCCAAGGTCGATCGATTTTGGGACCGTAATGGTATGCATAAGGTAGAACCTCGGAGGAATTGAGATCATATAGGGGAGACCGGTTCAAGTTAACCCAATAATCACATTAGTCATACGTATTGATTATGTATTTACGTTAGAAGAATAGCGGAAATAATCGCAAAATGTTTCTTTTCGAATATAAGTATTTTTCCCTGAGTTTCAGTAAAATCGAGAAAATATTGCAATTGAAAAAGAAAAAATGTCTGATTTATAAAAAACGCAGTAAATTTCCGAGTCGAAATTTTGCGTTAACGTTTTTCATCGTGAGTGAATAAATTCAAGTGACGTTCTATTAGCATAAAGTTTTCTGCAGCTGCATGCTTAACCTTTTCGTGCCTCCGGCTTTCTCAGAAGAGATGCATTTTATATGGAGACGGTTCTATAGGTTTTCGGGAGCGCTGATTTCAAATCAACTATCAAAATTGAAATTCAAAATAGTGAATTCAAGATAGTGGTTATGAAATGCTGAAATATCGATATATTCAAGATAAAAGTTTGAATTATGTTTTTTTTCTGAATATTAATTATAATTCGAATGTAAAAATTTCGAGTTAAGATAATATATTTCGCATAACTGTTACAAGGAACTTCTGAGTACATTATTGCCAGTATGCAAATATGTCCGCTAGAGTTGCGAAAAAACGACCACCATAGTATACAATTGCACGGGTGAAAACACAAAGTCTTTCTAATTGATAAAGCTATCATGTACTGCGGTCAGACTTTAAGTATATAATTAGCATAATTCAATGAATTTTTGACATAATAAAAAATTATTTTTTACTACCTAAAAGTTGGATTTTTAGCAATGTTTAAATAATTATATTTTACTGAAAACATTTCAAAATGTGCGATAGTTTGTACGTGTACCTTGAATCTTCATCTTTAAAACAAGTTAAGGTAGAAGTCAATAGGACTATTTGTTTAAAAGTTATAATGATTTTTGTAAGTGGGACATATATGTCCCAGAGGCACGAAAGGGTTAACTTGTCCTGGCAGCAGGACATATTAACCATGATGCAACTCACATTCCAATCATGATAATTAGTTATCTGAAAAATTTTAACAGCGAAATTCTAAAAAAATATAACATCTCGCTCCGGTCTCTCCTGCTTCTGATCGGGGCCGTGTTGAGAGAACGGTAAACAAATCAGCTACGCGTATGGCTAACTCGACTACATTCGATTTTATTGTCTAGTCTCTTCAACGTTTCTTAAAAACTATCGATCCGAAAGTAAAAATCACGATCAATTTTCAACGAAAATCCAATTGATTCGGACGAAATCAACGTTCGCACGTCCGATCGTGTATTGCATCACGCGATACTAAAAAGCCAGAACGTCCTATTCTCTTTGCTAAGTTTTTCTTTCTCTTACTTTGTTTATTTTTCTCCGCTATGTGTACCTATCATAATCCACCTGGTGATTCGCGATTCTATCCGGAAGCGCGACATTCGACGATAAAGCACGAATAACGAGCTGTCGACACGACTGACCTCGTATTCGCACTATGTCTTTAAAACTCCGTATTACATATTGCTTTCAGGGTGACGCGCATTCGATCTGACGGATTGAGCTCGATTTTTAGCGAATTCACGACTTACCCTACATCTAAAACGCGAAGACTCGTGTATACAGATTATTTCAGGATTACACGTAAACGCTATATTGGTTAATAAAATCCGCGGAAACGGACAAAACAGTTTTAACAAAATACAGTCTTATAATTTCAATGAGTCCGTAAATTAATTTATTCAACGTTTCACACACACACAAACACATCTCCGTGAGAGAGCTCTTCGTTCCATTACATATACTGAAAAGTGGCTGATACTAAAGTTCGAAACTTCAATAATTTTTTAATTACTAAAATCAAAGAGACTTTGATGCAAATATTGGTCCATATTCTGCTCTCTTTTATCGCTAAAAGCGCCTCTAAATATGGCTTATAAGTCCATTGATTGGTTATAAGTCACTTTTAGAGACGCTTTTAGCGATAAAAAAGAGCTCAGTATATGAACCAAAGCATTCAAACAGTACATTCCACGAAAGTCTCGACTAATAGTTTATATTTCAAATCATTAGTTTCTCAAAAGCGAAGATATCGACAATCATATTGAAGCATACTCTCTTGATCCCTTCTCGACACCATTCAGCTCTGTTCGGTGCTACTGAACCTCTCGTCTTCTCTCATCAGGACATACTGAATTCCGTCACGCGTGGGTAGGAACAGAGTCCACATTCCGACAGCATAACTTGTTTACGTAATACGGCTGGAATGCGGCCTTGCCCCCACCAACTCGTCGTCAGCTGACCGTTGATCACGCGGCCACTCGACCACGTGGTCGTGATCCTATTCATAGGCGTGCAGTGCGCGAGTCTTTCTCGTCAACTAGTGCCAACTAGCGTCAATGCCCGCAAATTTCGGACGCGTTGATGCCTTGAAGAACCGAACTCGCGAATGGGCCAGCGCGTAGAAGCGTCGTGAAATAAAACGCAATTTTTTCGACGTGCGATCTCGAATGCTTCTGTGTTCTTTTATCGCCAACTTAGAAAACTGTTGCAGCCAAATATTGTGACGAATTAAAGTAAGAAATTCCCTATACGACGTATCCTTCCATTCGCGGCAAAATCGTTTCTTCCGAATTCTTTGCGAGTTCATACGTGAGGAACTTAACATATTAAAACTGTTTTGTCGATTCTGCGACTTCTGCATTAGTTGTCTACAGTTAATTGACTATCTACCTATAATCCTGAAATAACAGGCGTACGGAAAGACCGGTCGACATATTCTATATTTCGACGTTTGTGGTAAGGACGCACGGCCCCGAAATACCAATGACTGTAGACATATAAAGACCAAACCTTGAGTGAACTTTCATCGAAAATCTATCTGAGCAGGTTCTTCCCTAGTAATAAATGATTCCTTTGATCAAAATTAAAGACGTCGTACACGCAATGTCTATAATGTTACAAGTATCCCTGATATATTGTAACTATTAAAATATAATTTTCCGTAAATGTTTGCAAATTAATAACTGATGTTGCATAGTTGTTACATAACTCTTCATATAGTATCAAGCTTAACACTCAACAATCGACAGACTTCAATACACATTGTTCGGTCCTTATATATGTATAATCACTGTCGATATCCAGCTTCGTACACCTATACGTTAGAGTACAACTGGCAAACGAACGGAAGAAGTCACGGCGATTATGCGCTCTTTAAAAATTCATCACCTCCATCTTAAAGGCTTTACCCTGCATTTCCTTGTTGGCGATTTTGCTCATAGGCGGCGCGGCATTGTTATCGTCGTCGCTGTTGACATCTTCGTCTTCCTCCGGAAAGTCCTCTAGACGATCATGATATTCATCAAGCTGAAAATTAAGGAGTTGATATTAGATGTTTATAATATCAAATAGACCAACTACGAGAAAAGAATCACGAAGCTACAATCTTCATTTTTAAAGTGTGAAATATCAAATTCGACTTTAAAAATCAAAACGGACAATTGGTCTTGCCAAGAGCTACGACAAAGGGACAATTTCAAAATAATGTTCTCACTGCCAGGATGTACGCGTGATCGTAGCTTCGATAAGAATCGAGAAATTCTGCATCATGAGTGATCTACGTCTCGGATGAACCTCTGTATAGCTGACCCTCGCCACAAAGTCGAAAGCAAGCATACTGATTCGGTGCATTGGCATGGAACTAGATTTGTGTTATAACATTAACGACAATCGTTCGATATACACTTATTGCAATGACTCACGTCTTCCTGTTTTAAAAATACGTAAAGGCCTATCTCTTATAATTTATTACTATTATAAAGATCTTGTTAACTCGGGGATATTAGTATAAGAAACCGTATTAAACGTGCAGTATCTGATAAGTAGTATTTTATGATGCTTAAAATTTAGAGAGATAAGTACCTCAAACATAAATTAAATTAAAAATACTTGTATACTGAAAATATTGTGTGTTCGTAAAAGTAATTTTATTTTGAGAAATTTTCGATATTAACTTTCCTATCTGATTTCTATTCTACGCGTATAGAAAGTTCGTTTATGATATAAATTTCGGAAATTTCTAATCATGCATTCTATCCATGATGATACTTCGATCATGAATGTATTAGTATGAACGCGTTAAATTTGATCGGAAATATCGGCATGGTATGTTCTCGCTATTCGCAATCGTGCACTAATGACCAGCGAGATCATATCAAGTGAGTGTTATTCATTGCGCGGTAAAGAGAAGGGAAGAAGGAAGTACTTAGAGGCGCGAATAATCGAATAATCGAGTGATGCTCCGCGACGTCCGCGCGATAATGCCGTGTACGTGTGACGATGAATGCACTAGGAGTAACATTCAAGATGCATTCACAAAATGTTTGTACTCGTCAGGATGCATTCACAAAATGTTGAACTCACGTGTAACGTAGCTACGGGGATATCGAGTAATCGACGTTACCACAGACAGAATGGATGCTTACCTACAACTGCAGATCGTACGTTCAAATGTGAGTTACCTAAATCGCACACGCGCTTAATTGGCTCACCATGAGAACAACAATTGCGCCGTAAGGTATTACGGGTTCGACGCGAGCGGCATCACGAATACAAACGGGTCCGTGTAACCCTTAGATAGCCGAATTGTCTAATTTCTTTTATGCAAAACGCGATTAATTACAGCCTAATAGATGTGAAATTCGATGAATGCTAATCACACACACAATGGCATACGTTTTACGGCAGAAACTAATTATTCAAAAATTCGATTTCTTCTGACGCATCCAACGATAAAGCGACGAAGCGTTTCGACAATATGTATATAAAAAGATGCATCCAACGGGGAACGTTGGCGAGTCCGAAGTGTTAATCGCGAAATAGCTACGCTACGATTAAAACCATGATATTCGTCAGCCCGTGGTGCGCTAATTAAGCCGCTACTTCATTTAAAACGTTTATCACGAGGAGAAGAGCAATGCTACTTATCGAAAACAATTAATTCGAGGGGGAAAAACAATGCTACTTGTCCAGAAAGACAATTATTTCGAGGGGTAAGGCAACGTGCTTTCGTTTATCTTCGGTATGTCGAGTTATTGGGTTTTTCTGTCGCGATCTTTACACATTCCATCAACGAACGTCCACAACAAGCCATAACGCTATCTTCACGGACACATTTTCCTTCTTTTACCACATATCTTCCAACAGCCACAGCTCAAGGTTTCTACATGTAGATACATATCGACTACTGATTATAGGACGGCGAACTCTACTCACGTCAACGTCGCCCATCATCTCCTTGGTGGATACCGTAGTATCAATACGTCGAATACTGCCTTGATGAATGTCAACGTCGAGTTTCACACATTGGAATCGTCGTAAGAGGAAAACTATCGGGATCGGTGCGATACCCGCGAAAATGATGACAGCAGCGATGCCCAACACCCAGCCGGGGTAACTCGTAGGTATTGCCATGCCCTGAAAGTAAATGAGAATGCGTGATTCACACAATACCGTGATCTTCACGTAGGAATTCGAAATCCATTTCTTCCACCAATAATTCTTGGCTAATTTGCACGCTAAGTTTTGTACAAATGCAGCTTATCGCTTATTTAATGGGGTTTCCCATGACTTCTAACTTTACTTCCACATGCAGATGCAATATTCAAAGTTGAGAATCATTTGATCAAGTATAATTACAATGCTAAGGTATTTATTTATGTAGTTTATTGTACGTATCGCTGTAGTTTTCCTTACCGACGACGCGTCCCACGCCGAATATTGCGGCTTCTTGATGAACATGGAGGCGACACTAGATACCAGTATGCACACCATTATAATGGGAGCGAGAAATCGCCACGTGACTTGCCAGTAAATTCCTGGTCTGTGTCCTGTCATCTCTTCGATATCTTTCGTGAATCTGCGTTGCGCATTTACGTGATTATTGACCTGTCCTATACTGAGAGAGAAAGGGAAGAGTAGCGTGACTTTTCGACTTACTTTTCATGACCGTACACGAAAACTACAGAGATCATTTCCATGAGGGCTACCATAACGAGACCGATGGTGCCGGCGAAACTATCGAACATCTTCAGCCAGTATTCGCCCGCACCGGTACAGAAGATGAGTCCCACGAAGAAACATATCGTACAGACGACTCCTGAAACAGTGAATTGGACATTTGAAGCGAATATTTCAATGAATGTCGTGACTGACAGATAAGTTTCTTTAACATGTAAAACGTGCATCGTATTAAAACTCACGAGTTATATCAAAGCCCAAGCTAATTAGAACATATTATTTATAATATCTGCTCTTGATAGTTTCATAAATCGTCAATAGCGCTCACCTGTCATATACTGTTTCTTTATTCTTTTAAACAAATCTATATCGAAGATCACGCACAGCATGCCTTCGA
This sequence comes from Odontomachus brunneus, assembly GCF_010583005.1. Classification (NCBI taxonomy): domain Eukaryota; kingdom Metazoa; phylum Arthropoda; class Insecta; order Hymenoptera; family Formicidae; genus Odontomachus; species Odontomachus brunneus. Next base: position 210,303 of record NW_022639665.1, on the reverse strand, counting down.
GTATTCCGATTTGAGAACCCAAGCCAAGAGCGAGAAGCATCATGAAAAAGATACAGGACCAGAATGGCGCGCCTGGCAATTCAACGATGGCCTGAGTAAACACGATGAAAGCCAGTCCAGTACCCTCGGCGGCCTGAAAGCAATTATCGCTTCATTATTTCGCGACTGTAGGCCCATACGAGTTCATGGCAATATCACATTGACTCACGTTGTCCAACTCTTTGCTGAGACTGCATGTCTTCATCGTGACGTTCATGGCTGAAGAGTTGAAAGTGCTCATAAAGAGGTCGTAGTCCTCGAGTTTGAACGAGGTTGAATTAGGCAAGATTCCATTATCTATCAGGACTTCCTTCGCGCTAAAACGAAAGCGATTTAACGTATCTTCTGTGTCCCCCTGTTGTTCGCCACGCTAACGATTATTATACATGTCCCGTCCCTCTACGACTCGGTCCCTTCCCTTTTCAAATACTTCACTGCCAATCTCTGACTTTAAGCAATTTAATTAAATTAATTTAAAGTATGGTATAACACAATATTATAAGAGTCATCGCGGATCTTGGTACAAAATTTAAATTTGTCTTCAGAAAGATATTTATTTCTAACAGTATCAGACGCGCGCGCACGCTTCGGAAAATTTTCTCGAATTAATATACGCGAGAAATTCATTTTCCATGTTAGACTCGGCGTCCTGAAATCCCCATTATTTTTAGTACTACTTTCCATTACCTCTTCCTTTTAGTTAAAGGAGAAATATTTTTTTATTTGTTTCTTTTTACGATTAATTAAGTTAAATCGTATCGCGATAAGATATATTTTCGTTTTAGCAAGTGTAATAGAAATTTTATCCGGTATCGGTATTACAGTAAAGGCTTTTGCATGTAGAAAAACTTTAACCGTAACTGTAAGGTCATAAGAAAACTGACCAATCACAGTCGATTATTTCTCGAACGCAAGGAGAATAATCAACTCTGATTGGTCAGTTTTCTTACGACCTTACGGTTACGGTTAAAATTTTTCTACGTGCAAAGGCCCTTATTGTTATATAATATTAGTCGATCAGATGTTACGAATTAATATAATTAAATTGAGTCATATGGCACGAGTTATCATAATTATTCGATAATATAGTTGATAAAGAAGCGACGATGTATCTTGAATCATCGTGGCCGTTTAAGGACACATCTCGCAGCTGTAGACGATGTAGGCACATCTATTGTCTTTTATTTTTCTTTTTATCTGCCTTCTATCTGCCTACTACCCTCTTCGTTCGATGGCGAATTTAGAAAACGATGGCCGCTCCAGCGGTCGCATTACCTGTCGACGCACTTGTCCACGTTTGTCATTGCCTTGAACCCCAAAATGGCGAAAATGACAACGCTCGCGTAAATGGCAGTAAACGCGTTGCACACGCTCACCAGGATCACGTCCCTCATGCAGTTGTTGTCGGGTGTATTGTAGCTGCCGAACGCAATCAGAGAACCGAACGCCAGCCCGAAACTATAGAAGACCTGAGTTGCCGCGTCTAGCCAGACCATAGGCTCCAACAGTTTCTCGACCTTGAACGAATGAAATGAAATGTCGATTATTCGACGTCTGGCCTTTCCCGCCGCTCGACTCGCCTTTTCCACCTACAAGAAAACCTTCGATCGTCACCTTTGGTGTGTACATGTGTGCCAATCCTGCGCTCGCGCCTTTTAACGTTATCCCGCGGACAAAGAAGATGGTCAGCACGACATACGGAAACATGGACGTAAAATATACCACCTGCAAGGCGTAGGCGGCATTCAGACAGTGCTTTGCGATTTATCGTATCACAAATTGATCATTATACGTGAACTTACTTTGCCGGACGATTGTATCCCCTTCATAACAATGAAGAATACGACAATCCAGCTGAGCAAGAGGCAAAGTACTATCCACCATTTGAGACCCTGGCCGTCATCGATCGATGGCGCCGCGTCCAAAGTGGTCCTGTACCAAAAATACGCGGTCTCTGAACTTTTGGCGCATTCCTCAATTGGCTTGTTGTCCACTTTCGGGCATTCTTTCCACGGCAGTGATTGCTAAATTGCGTCGGAATATTCAAACGGATTATTAAGGAGCACTTTAAGGGCATCGTTATTGTGTCATTATTCGCCGTTTAAAGGTGATGGATACTTACACCGAAATTGATGGTAACAGTCTGTCCACACGATCACCATCATGAAAATAACAATAAATGTTAATATCGCATAAATTTGCGGAAAGTATAGCTTCCGCTTATTCGATACAGTTATAGGTGCAACGACTTTTATTATCTATTCAAGCTAAAATAGAGAAAAACCGCTCGAAACATTCGACTGTATCGATTCATGTCACGAACTTTGTCGATCTGCTCACCCTTAACGAGTTGAAGAGGTAGTAGAAGCACCAGGTAATAATGACGTTGTAGTAAAGCGCAACGAAAAAAGTGACTATACACGATGCAATTCCGATGCCGCCCAACCAAGGGTGTATGGTGTTCCAAACGCCCAGGGCACCCTGTCGCATACGTTGTCCGAGGCCTAGCTCGATCAGAAAGAGGGGTACACCCTCCAGAATGAGCATCACGAAGAAAGGGATGAGGAAGGCACCTAAAATATACAATTGCGAGTGTCGTTTTAGAGGAATTTCAATCCGAGTTACGATACAGACGCGCTCGACGTGGAGTATAAATAAAAAGAAATCGCCACAGAAAGGCTGAAGATATATAATTGATTATGCGCGTATATGTATGTAGAGATACTTTTAATCATACGTATATACAGGGTGATTTTTCTCTCTCTAACTCTCTTGTGACAGACGCGTTTCGCTCTTATTTTGTACGTCCGTTTCCTGCCCCTATAACAAGACCCTCTCTCTCCCTCTCCCTTTAGATGTCTAGTTTCGCGGTCATAGTAGCCGGAGCGCCTTGTATTGATCGAGCAACCTGAGTCCTAACCCGTTCAGCTACTCTGCCTCTTTGATGCTTCTTTTGACATTCGCGCATAGACCAGAGAGAACCGAAGGGAAAATCGCGGGCTAAAGAACTTTAATGTCCTTCTCTATATCGTAATGAAACCGCACAAAATCGGCTGCAGCAAAGTGTTTTTAATTAGTTGGCTTGATCAGTCATATCCGATTACAAAGACATCGATGACGATCTTTACTAGTGACGATAATAAACGTCACGGGGGCTACGAAAGAAGAAAAGAAAAGTACACGTAAGAAAATTAAGATACGAAAGTATCGATTGCGATCGAGAATTCCTTCGCGTCGTCGTGGACTCTGAGAATGTCAGCGGTAATCCATGACGTGCGTCTCTCTCGTTCAACTTATTAAAACGGCTCGCGGACTCTGCGGCCGCTATTACGTTAGAAATCCGCGGCAGGGCAGCAGATGTTAAGTCCGTCGGTTGCGTGCTTTCCGTTATACAGTGGTATGGATCGATCGATAGGCGTTCGGCGACGCGTCGCTCCGCGTCTCGGCGCGGCACAGCACGAAGTGACGCGACACGACGCAACGCAATGAGGAAATTTCCATTGAAAGCCGAGGCTTTGGCTCTCATTTAGCCCAAAGCCGTGTGTGTACACATGCGAATAAAAAATCACACGAGAGTCAAACGTCGACAACAGTGTGACCTATAAACGCGCGCAATTTTCTTTGAAATAGCTTCTCTTCAAAGAGCGTTCTCTCTTTCTTCTCTTTCAATTTTATTTGAAGATCGATTCTGATGAAATCGTTATGGGCTTTTCCGTGATTCTCGTCACGCTCTGGAGAACATACGTAAATCGTCTTGAAAAGGTAACCTAATCGAATACGTTATGCTAAATACCGAATCGATACAGAGACCATCCTCGCGTCGAGGCGATTTAAAGATCAGCACGTTTGTGTGTATTTGCGTCTAAAATTGAATCCGCTAAGATAACAGCGCTTTTTAATTTTAGATCCCTGCGTAATCTCGTAAATGGGAAGGAGCTCTGTACCTCTTTAGGCGAACGTATTACCTACGGCAATGAAGTGGGCGTTCGTGCGGTATATCTGTTAACGGAAGCTCGATCTGCGCAGTTGGTGGATGATGGTAACCAATACGATTACGGTGTGTATAAACTTCGACGTCATAATCACGCGAGGACCCATCGCGTAGTTCTCGTGACCTACTACCTGCGCCTCGCGAAAATAGACGTATGTTTAGCAGCACCTAAAATCGTTCTCGTGATTGGTAAGAGAACGACCGCTCTCTCTTTCTTTCTCTCTTTCTCTCTTTCTCCCTCTTTCTACATATAATGACGCTCCTAAAATAGTACAGAGGAGAGAATTTTGCGATCGCGCACGCGCTCTCTCATGATGTTTTTCATCGGAGAGAATTTAATGATAAAATCCCTGTCTAGCTTGAGATGTTTACGCGCGTGTGTTGTGTATACGCGTGTCCATATATCATGTGACCCCAAACAAAACGCCACCATTACCGGGGCGTACGTCTTTAGTATTATTCGCTCGGCTGGTCGACCTTCCACGTCAAGTTAGATTAAATCACGTGTAACCTTGAACCGTCCTGATCTCGATGAATAACAGATCTCTCTTCCGCGTTGATTTTGCATTTTGTCTTATCCTAATTCGATCTTACGTACTTGCCGTATTCAGGGCTAAACGATATTGACGATATTTAAGTCACTTAAGGGGATATGCGTATCGCGAATATACGACGCAGAATAAATGTATTTTATTGGAAAATCTTTGAAATCCCAATGACTTAATCGATAAGTTCGCTCGAACCCTAATATGGGTGATATTTTTCGTAACGTTAACTTTTACATGAACGATACGAACATAAATGTACCAATCATCGTTTCTCTAAGGGGAAATTTATTAAAACTTCTACTTATAGCAAGAAAAAGAGTCTATAAAGATTGTAGCCAGGTATACCTCCCAGTATACCTAGTACTTTTCCACGTAAAATACATTGCAGCGTGCTTACATCACACTCTTTCAGCGTGTAATATCACTTATCAAATATCAATTAACGTAATTAACTTCAGGACCAGTGAACGACTGCTCAATTTCTATTCACCGGATAGAGGTAAGAGACCATCGTCTCATTTGCGTGACTCCACTAACCGCCGCTGTTCTTCTCTGATAACATATAGGAAAATCGCGTTTCAGAAATGAAAATGGGTCAAATAGACTCGAGCGGAAGAGCAGGATTAATGAAAATTAAATGAGTCGTGCAAAGCCAAACCATTCGTCGTCGCATATATGTTAAAATGAGCCGTCAAGCGTGATCTGGCAAATTAATATTAATTTTTCACCCGCTATACACGTAGTCACGGGGTGGCGGTCCTGCTGTTCATATATTAATCATAAAAATTACACGATAGAAAAATATGTGCCTTTAAGGACGCGAACGCGCGGAAATTTCGTAGCAGTTATATTTAACGACGGCGTGGGACTGTGGGATACCTGAAAATAGTCGTCGACCATTATAGTTAGCCGCGTGCTATACTGGCCTCCACTGCCCTCGTATCGAGCAACCTTGTCCCTGCTCTTCTTCGCTTTACGTCCGACGCCGTAAAGGCTGACGCCGACTGTAAGTTGCAAGATTATTTCCAATGTTGCACATAACTTTATGGCAACAAGTTCATACGTTGACGTGCGTCAACATACCGTGTCACACAGTCAAAAGTAAATCGTTAAAAAATCAGAGGGGAAAAATGCTTTTACGTTTCTCGAATTTATTCATCCAAATCTCGTTTACGTAGCTACAGGACACTGTCGAACTCTTCAACGAAATATAACACGGAAATTTCAATTTGAAAAAAAAAATTAATGTCTCGAATTAGGGTGTATACTTGGAACTGAATCATTTGGAAGTATTTCAAAATACGTATACACACATCTGAATTCTTAGTACACGATCCGCTCGTCTGAATCGAATGAACAAAAATAAATGGACGCGCAAAAATGGAGTGATTTCCGAGAACGGAAATTTGTTACTTCGCAAAAAAGCTTTCCATCGATTTCTTTTTTAATTGATCTATTTTGTTTTTTCTTTCTTTCGAGGTTGGACAAATATAATCTTGCAAGTAGTATAGGCATTATCGCGCTATTTTATAGCATATATACGAGAAAAAAAGAGTTTTTATCTCGACTCAACGTCAACGCGGACGCTGTTGTAAAGGAATCGGCGACACGTTCCTCGGATCTGACAATATATATGTATATATATATATATATATATATATATATATATATATATATATATATATATATATATATATGCGTTCATACGTGAGAAACAGGAGTTTACCTAGCTACCCACTGACACACACGTAGTTCAAGAACATCCCGAGGTGTCACTACCTGCGTGAAGGTCGCAAAAATAAAAACACGCGATTTTTCAATATTATACACGGGCGAAGTGTGTCATTGCAATATATAACGCGTATAAATAATAATGTGTTACCGTGTAATTTTTTTATAACGTCTCTCTTATACAGTAAATGTTAATTAATCGCGGAACTTTATCGTGTGATTCGTGTATTCTCATGGCATAGAAACTTACGCGCGGTCACTCCTTACATTTGTATTTACACTTTCGCCATGTACGGCACCGCAACGGCACATACTGCAATCGAATCAGTAAAGATACTCACCACCTCCGTTCTGTTGGCACAGGTAAGGAAACCTCCAGATATTTCCCAGACCCACGCTGTATCCGATAATACTGAGAAAGAATTGCATTTTGCCGCTCCATGCCGCCCTGTTCTCCTCCTTCGCCTCTGGCTGGGTGTTAACGACATTCTGATTTCCTGTCACGATCGTTACGCTCTGGCCGGTTTGGCGGTCATCGTTCAAGGGAGCCAGCTCGTGCCCATTTCTCGCGGTCTCGGACCTGACTACCATTCTCTCGGGACTCTCAATAGATACACGAGGAATCGATCACCCTGCTGGCCGGTGGCTCGCGGAACGTAATCGAGAGATCCTCAACACACCCTTCGGATTTGTTTGCGGAGGGTGTACGCGTGACGATCTCACGTGTCGCTTCTCCTCTTTCACCTCTCACAGCTCTGGTGATTTTCTCTCTGATGCGCGCGCCCCTGTGGGCTCTCTTCTCTCACCTCTCCTTTCCGTCAATCCTTCCGTATTATTCGACACGATTCGGCGGAAACATGTGTATGTATATCTTCACGAATTTCTCTCACTGGTATATCACCACCACCACTACTACCAGCACCTGAACCACCACCACTACTGCTGCTACCGCTTACCACCGCCGCGACGTCTCGCCGATTTTAACGAGAGCGACGGTGACGAGCAGCAGTCGATGTACAACAATAACAGCGATAACAATAACGTCAACAACAAGTAACAATAATAGTGGCAACGGCGGTTATCTTTATTTATTTAATCGTAATATCAACAACGCTCGCTCTTCTCTCGTGTCCGTAGAGATACCCGAGAGATCGATCCTTCGCTCGAGCAGAGCGACCAACGACGATCTGGCGCGCGTCGGTAAACCCCTCGACGAACGAGAAGTAGTCTCGATACGTTTGAGTTCCGCTCGTCTTCTACCGATGCGAGTGCGTCCCGATGATGATGGCACTTGTTATTGACTGTTTGCGGACGCGTAAGCGACCGCGTAGAAGTGGGCCGCGGCAGGATGGAAAGGGTGTGAGGTATGAGAAAGGATACGTCATAGGACAAGCTAGAACCTAGTCGTAACAAGGAGTGGGTGGCGCACGTCGTAGGTGACCCAATAAAAATTGCGCGTTGATACGAAAGGAATCCTCGACCTCGCCGTGTCACGTGATTCGTACGTAGTCCTTATTATCGAAGGACACAGACGCCCAATGGTGAGGGATAATGCGAGAAGTCAGTAGGTGTTGCCTGTCGTCGATGTTGATACTGGAAGATACGACGGTCAGACCGCGGGGTTAGACGCACCTTACACCTTACGTTTGGAAGAAATCGTAGTGTGTGAAGAACGGTATGTATGTGGGAAGAGACGAATGCAAGTACGCGCGTCGTTAAAAGTTACCCGTCGGGACGAAATATCGATCGATCCTCCGCGCGGAAGCGAGACTTCTGAATGAGGGAAAGAGTTGGACTGACAGAAGGAGAGTACGAGTAAGAGAGGGACGAAAAAGAGAGAGAGAATGAGAGAGACAGAAAAAGAGTGAATGAGAGAGATAGAAAGAAAGAGAGGACGCCGAGAAGACTGATTCCTGGCTGATTCGGGTGCAAGGTTCGATGTGGCTCGTGACGTGTGATGCTTGATATCTAAAATAGCACAATTTGTTTACGGACGATATTCTCGTTAGCCTTTAAACTCATCAGCTTCGGAAATCAGGGATAACGATGGCCTCTTTCCTGCTTCGTAGGTCAAATTCCTTGGTTGTTACTTGCAAATAAAGTATTAATCGGGAGTCACGAATCCAGCATCGTATTTGATCTCCCTCGATTCGGACTTGCTCGTGAGGAAGACGTAGTCGCTGACGTTGGCGTTGCGCTTTCCGTCGTCGTCGCCGTCGTCGTCCTCGTCCTCGTGGTGCGATCGTTATCTCCGACTCAATTTCAAGGACGACGTCGAGGATTTCACTCCAGACGAGTTGATTACTTAAACTCAATAATCTTCGGACGTGTCGGGCTGATGTGAACGCAGTGGACGCGTGTGTGTCGACGAAGCGCGAGATTTGTTGGGCATTTGGTACCCATGTATAATACCACTCTTCACTAGCGTGTCGAGCTGCCCTTGCGCTTTCCCTTCTGCACCTCTTCGTCGGCACGAAGTAAAACGTCTCGTTGGCGCGAGTAGCCCAGACGACGGACCCGCGTGAAATTTTGCAATGAGTGTCTCGCAGCTGGGGAATAATGCGACTCGTTCGAACGTCGATATCGGACTGAGCCGTTGCTACTGCGCGACGATGTGCGCGCGAGGGAACTTACGGAACGGGAACCTCTGGAGCGACGTCGACGAAGGTTCGTTCTACCCGTGGTCTAGTCCCTCGATTGGCCGAGGTAATTGTTCGCGTACGCGCATACGCCGGCCGGCCGACCCTTTTCAAACGGTGGAGAGCTCCAACGCGCGCGCGCGAAACAGACAGAGAGAGAAAGAGAGAGAGAGAGAGAGAGAGAGAGAGAGAGAGAGAGAGAGAG